>NW_027462063.1:0-44268 GCF_050947455.1 Rhinoderma darwinii
ATGCAGAGAAGTCCAAGATAGTGTTTTTTAGACTGGCTGCCACGAGCTGAATCGAATGCAGCCAAGAGCGAGCGTCTAGGACTTACGGTTCAGGAGTTATTCACAGAAACATGGTTCTGAACATGCTGCCAATTTCTCGCCTGGGAAACATGCAGAGAAGTCCAAGATAGTGTTTTTTAGACTGGCTGCCACGAGCTGAATCGAATGCAGCCAAGAGCGAGCGTCTAGGACTTACGGTTCAGGAGTTATTCACAGAAACATGGTTCTTTTACTGCCAGCCGCGAAAGCGAAAATAACCAAGATCGAGCGTCTAGGATTTACTTGTCAATAACTCGCCTGGGAAACATCCAGAGAAGTCAAACACAGTGCTCCTATACTAATTGCCAGGCGCTGAGACGAATGCCGCCAAGATCGAGCGTCTAGGACTTACGGTTCAGGAGTTATTCACAGAAACATGGTTCTGAACATGCTGCCAATTTCTCGTCTGGGAAACATGCAGAGAAGTCCAAGATAGTGTTTTTTAGACTGGCTGCCACGAGCTGAATCGAATGCAGCCAAGAGCGAGCGTCTAGGACTTACGGTTCAGGAGTTATTCACAGAAACATGGTTCTTTTACTGCCAGCCGCGAAAGCGAAAATAACCAAGATCGAGCGTCTAGGATTTACTTGTCAATAACTCGCCTGGGAAACATCCCAGAGAAGTCAAACACAGTGCTCCTATACTAATTGCCAGGCGCTGAGACGAATGCCGCCAAGATCGAGCGTCTAGGACTTACGGTTTCAGGAGTTATTCACAGAAACATGGTTCTGAACATGCTGCCAATTTCTCGCCTGGAAAACATGCAGAGAAGTCCAAGATAGTGTTTTTTAGACTGGCTGCCACGAGCTGAATCGAATGCAGCCAAGAGCGAGCGTCTAGGACTTACGGTTCAGGAGTTATTCACAGAAACATGGTTCTTTTACTGCCAGCCGCGAAAGCGAAAATAACCAAGATCGAGCGTCTAGGATTTACTTGTCAATAACTCGCCTGGGAAACATCCAGAGAAGTCAAACACAGTGCTCCTATACTAATTGCCAGGCGCTGAGACGAATGCCGCCAAGATCGAGCGTCTAGGACTTACGGTTCAGGAGTTATTCACAGAAACATGGTTCTGAACATGCTGCCAATTTCTCGTCTGGGAAACATGCAGAGAAGTCCAAGATAGTGTTTTTTAGACTGGCTGCCACGAGCTGAATCGAATGCAGCCAAGAGCGAGCGTCTAGGACTTACGGTTCAGGAGTTATTCACAGAAACATGGTTCTTTTACTGCCAGCCGCGAAAGCGAAAATAACCAAGATCGAGCGTCTAGGATTTACTTGTCAATAACTCGCCTGGGAAACATCCAGAGAAGTCAAACACAGTGCTCCTATACTAATTGCCAGGCGCTGAGACGAATGCCGCCAAGATCGAGCGTCTAGGACTTACGGTTCAGGAGTTATTCACAGAAACATGGTTCTGAACATGCTGCCAATTTCTCGCCTGGAAAACATGCAGAGAAGTCCAAGATAGTGTTTTTTAGACTGGCTGCCACGAGCTGAATCGAATGCAGCCAAGAGCGAGCGTCTAGGACTTACGGTTCAGGAGTTATTCACAGAAACATGGTTCTGAACATGCTGCCAATTGCTCGCCTGGGAAACATGCAGAGAAGTCCAAGATAGTGTTTTTTAGACTGGCTGCCACGAGCTGAATCGAATGCAGCCAAGAGCGAGCGTCTAGGACTTACGGTTCAGGAGTTATTCACAGAAACATGGTTCTGAACATGCTGCCAATTGCTCGCCTGGGAAACATGCAGAGAAGTCCAAGATAGTGTTTTTTAGACTGGCTGCCACGAGCTGAATCGAATGCAGCCAAGAGCGAGCGTCTAGGACTTACGGTTCAGGAGTTATTCACAGAAACATGGTTCTGAACATGCTGCCAATTGCTCGCCTGGGAAACATGCAGAGAAGTCCAAGATAGTGTTTTTTAGACTGGCTGCCACGAGCTGAATCGAATGCAGCCAAGAGCGAGCGTCTAGGTCTTACGGTTCAGGAGTTATTCACAGAAACATGGTTCTGAACATGCTGCCAATTGCTCGCCTGGGAAACATGCAGAGAAGTCCAAGATAGTGTTTTTTAGACTGGCTGCCACGAGCTGAATCGAATGCAGCCAAGAGCGAGCGTCTAGGACTTACGGTTCAGGAGTTATTCACAGAAACATGGTTCTGAACATGCTGCCAATTGCTCGCCTGGGAAACATGCAGAGAAGTCCAAGATAGTGTTTTTTAGACTGGCTGCCACGAGCTGAATCGAATGCAGCCAAGAGCGAGCGTCTAGGACTTACGGTTCAGGAGTTATTCACAGAAACATGGTTCTGAACATGCTGCCAATTGCTCGCCTGGGAAACATGCAGAGAAGTCCAAGATAGTGTTTTTTAGACTGGCTGCCACGAGCTGAATCGAATGCAGCCAAGAGCGAGCGTCTAGGACTTACGGTTCAGGAGTTATTCACAGAAACATGGTTCTGAACATGCTGCCAATTTCTCGCCTGGGAAACATGCAGAGAAGTCCAAGATAGTGTTTTTTAGACTGGCTGCCACGAGCTGAATCGAATGCAGCCAAGAGCGAGCGTCTAGGACTTACGGTTCAGGAGTTATTCACAGAAACATGGTTCTTTTACTGCCAGCCGCGAAAGCGAAAATAACCAAGATCGAGCGTCTAGGATTTACTTGTCAATAACTCGCCTGGGAAACATCCAGAGAAGTCAAACACAGTGCTCCTATACTAATTGCCAGGCGCTGAGACGAATGCCGCCAAGATCGAGCGTCTAGGACTTACGGTTCAGGAGTTATTCACAGAAACATGGTTCTGAACATGCTGCCAATTTCTCGTCTGGGAAACATGCAGAGAAGTCCAAGATAGTGTTTTTTAGACTGGCTGCCACGAGCTGAATCGAATGCAGCCAAGAGCGAGCGTCTAGGACTTACGGTTCAGGAGTTATTCACAGAAACATGGTTCTTTTACTGCCAGCCGCGAAAGCGAAAATAACCAAGATCGAGCGTCTAGGATTTACTTGTCAATAACTCGCCTGGGAAACATCCAGAGAAGTCAAACACAGTGCTCCTATACTAATTGCCAGGCGCTGAGACGAATGCCGCCAAGATCGAGCGTCTAGGACTTACGGTTCAGGAGTTATTCACAGAAACATGGTTCTGAACATGCTGCCAATTTCTCGCCTGGAAAACATGCAGAGAAGTCCAAGATAGTGTTTTTTAGACTGGCTGCCACGAGCTGAATCGAATGCAGCCAAGAGCGAGCGTCTAGGACTTACGGTTCAGGAGTTATTCACAGAAACATGGTTCTGAACATGCTGCCAATTGCTCGCCTGGGAAACATGCAGAGAAGTCCAAGATAGTGTTTTTTAGACTGGCTGCCACGAGCTGAATCGAATGCAGCCAAGAGCGAGCGTCTAGGACTTACGGTTCAGGAGTTATTCACAGAAACATGGTTCTGAACATGCTGCCAATTGCTCGCCTGGGAAACATGCAGAGAAGTCCAAGATAGTGTTTTTTAGACTGGCTGCCACGAGCTGAATCGAATGCAGCCAAGAGCGAGCGTCTAGGACTTACGGTTCAGGAGTTATTCACAGAAACATGGTTCTGAACATGCTGCCAATTGCTCGCCTGGGAAACATGCAGAGAAGTCCAAGATAGTGTTTTTTAGACTGGCTGCCACGAGCTGAATCGAATGCAGCCAAGAGCGAGCGTCTAGGACTTACGGTTCAGGAGTTATTCACAGAAACATGGTTCTGAACATGCTGCCAATTTCTCGCCTGGGAAACATGCAGAGAAGTCCAAGATAGTGTTTTTTAGACTGGCTGCCACGAGCTGAATCGAATGCAGCCAAGAGCGAGCGTCTAGGACTTACGGTTCAGGAGTTATTCACAGAAACATGGTTCTTTTACTGCCAGCCGCGAAAGCGAAAATAACCAAGATCGAGCGTCTAGGATTTACTTGTCAATAACTCGCCTGGGAAACATCCAGAGAAGTCAAACACAGTGCTCCTATACTAATTGCCAGGCGCTGAGACGAATGCCGCCAAGATCGAGCGTCTAGGACTTACGGTTCAGGAGTTATTCACAGAAACATGGTTCTGAACATGCTGCCAATTTCTCGCCTGGGAAACATGCAGAGAAGTCCAAGATAGTGTTTTTTAGACTGGCTGCCACGAGCTGAATCGAATGCAGCCAAGAGCGAGCGTCTAGGACTTACGGTTCAGGAGTTATTCACAGAAACATGGTTCTGAACATGCTGCCAATTGCTCGCCTGGGAAACATGCAGAGAAGTCCAAGATAGTGTTTTTTAGACTGGCTGCCACGAGCTGAATCGAATGCAGCCAAGAGCGAGCGTCTAGGACTTACGGTTCAGGAGTTATTCACAGAAACATGGTTCTGAACATGCTGCCAATTTCTCGCCTGGGAAACATGCAGAGAAGTCCAAGATAGTGTTTTTTAGACTGGCTGCCACGAGCTGAATCGAATGCAGCCAAGAGCGAGCGTCTAGGACTTACGGTTCAGGAGTTATTCACAGAAACATGGTTCTGAACATGCTGCCAATTGCTCGCCTGGGAAACATGCAGAGAAGTCCAAGATAGTGTTTTTTAGACTGGCTGCCACGAGCTGAATCGAATGCAGCCAAGAGCGAGCGTCTAGGACTTACGGTTCAGGAGTTATTCACAGAAACATGGTTCTGAACATGCTGCCAATTTCTCGCCTGGGAAACATGCAGAGAAGTCCAAGATAGTGTTTTTTAGACTGGCTGCCACGAGCTGAATCGAATGCAGCCAAGAGCGAGCGTCTAGGACTTACGGTTCAGGAGTTATTCACAGAAACATGGTTCTTTTACTGCCAGCCGCGAAAGCGAAAATAACCAAGATCGAGCGTCTAGGATTTACTTGTCAATAACTCGCCTGGGAAACATCCAGAGAAGTCAAACACAGTGCTCCTATACTAATTGCCAGGCGCTGAGACGAATGCCGCCAAGATCGAGCGTCTAGGACTTACGGTTCAAGAATTAGCTTTAGAAACATTTGCCTTAGGAACATGCAGAGAAGTCCAAGATAGTGTTTTTTAGACTGGCTGCCACGAGCTGAATCGAATGCAGCCAAGAGCGAGCGTCTAGGACTTACTGTTCAGGAGTTATTCACAGAAACATGGTTCTGAACATGCTGCCAATTGCTCGCCTGGGAAACATGCAGAGAAGTCCAAGATAGTGTTTTTTAGACTGGCTGCCACGAGCTGAATCGAATGCAGCCAAGAGCGAGCGTCTAGGACTTACGGTTCAGGAGTTATTCACAGAAACATGGTTCTGAACATGCTGCCAATTGCTCGCCTGGGAAACATGCAGAGAAGTCCAAGATAGTGTTTTTTAGACTGGCTGCCACGAGCTGAATCGAATGCAGCCAAGAGCGAGCGTCTAGGACTTACGGTTCAGGAGTTATTCACAGAAACATGGTTCTTTTACTGCCAGCCGCGAAAGCGAAAATAACCAAGATCGAGCGTCTAGGATTTACTTGTCAATAACTCGCCTGGGAAACATCCAGAGAAGTCAAACACAGTGCTCCTATACTAATTGCCAGGCGCTGAGACGAATGCCGCCAAGATCGAGCGTCTAGGACTTACGGTTCAAGAATTAGCTTTAGAAACATTTGCCTTAGGAACATGCAGAGAAGTCCAAGATAGTGTTTTTTAGACTGGCTGCCACGAGCTGAATCGAATGCAGCCAAGAGCGAGCGTCTAGGACTTACGGTTCAGGAGTTATTCACAGAAACATGGTTCTGAACATGCTGCCAATTGCTCGCCTGGGAAACATGCAGAGAAGTCCAAGATAGTGTTTTTTAGACTGGCTGCCACGAGCTGAATCGAATGCAGCCAAGAGCGAGCGTCTAGGACTTACGGTTCAGGAGTTATTCACAGAAACATGGTTCTTTTACTGCCAGCCGCGAAAGCGAAAATAACCAAGATCGAGCGTCTAGGATTTACTTGTCAATAACTCGCCTGGGAAACATCCAGAGAAGTCAAACACAGGTCTCCTATACTAATTGCCAGGCGCTGAGACGAATGCCGCCAAGATCGAGCGTCTAGGACTTACGGTTCAAGAATTAGCTTTAGAAACATTTGCCTTAGGAACATGCAGAGGAGTCCAAGATAGTGTTTTTTAGACTGGCTGCCACGAGCTGAATCGAATGCAGCCAAGAGCGAGCGTCTGTGACTTACGGTTCAGGAGTTATTCACAGAAACATGGTTCTGAACATGCTGCCAATTGCTCGCCTGGGAAACATGCAGAGAAGTCCAAGATAGTGTTTTTTAGACTGGCTGCCACGAGCTGAATCGAATGCAGCCAAGAGCGAGCGTCTAGGACTTACGGTTCAGGAGTTATTCACAGAAACATGGTTCTGAACATGCTGCCAATTGCTCGCCTGGGAAACATGCAGAGAAGTCCAAGATAGTGTTTTTTAGACTGGCTGCCACGAGCTGAATCGAATGCAGCCAAGAGCGAGCGTCTAGGACTTACGGTTCAGGAGTTATTCACAGAAACATGGTTCTGAACATGCTGCCAATTGCTCGCCTGGGAAACATGCAGAGAAGTCCAAGATAGTGTTTTTTAGACTGGCTGCCACGAGCTGAATCGAATGCAGCCAAGAGCGAGCGTCTAGGACTTACGGTTCAGGAGTTATTCACAGAAACATGGTTCTTTTACTGCCAGCCGCGAAAGCGAAAATAACCAAGATCGAGCGTCTAGGATTTACTTGTCAATAACTCGCCTGGGAAACATCCAGAGAAGTCAAACACAGTGCTCCTATACTAATTGCCAGGCGCTGAGACGAATGCCGCCAAGATCGAGCGTCTAGGACTTACGGTTCAAGAATTAGCTTTAGAAACATTTGCCTTAGGAACATGCAGAGAAGTCCAAGATAGTGTTTTTTAGACTGGCTGCCACGAGCTGAATCGAATGCAGCCAAGAGCGAGCGTCTGTGACTTACGGTTCAGGAGTTATTCACAGAAACATGGTTCTGAACATGCTGCCAATTGCTCGCCTGGGAAACATGCAGAGAAGTCCAAGATAGTGTTTTTTAGACTGGCTGCCACGAGCTGAATCGAATGCAGCCAAGAGCGAGCGTCTAGGACTTACGGTTCAGGAGTTATTCACAGAAACATGGTTCTGAACATGCTGCCAATTGCTCGCCTGGGAAACATGCAGAGAAGTCCAAGATAGTGTTTTTTAGACTGGCTGCCACGAGCTGAATCGAATGCAGCCAAGAGCGAGCGTCTAGGACTTACGGTTCAGGAGTTATTCACAGAAACATGGTTCTGAACATGCTGCCAATTGCTCGCCTGGGAAACATGCAGAGAAGTCCAAGATAGTGTTTTTTAGACTGGCTGCCACGAGCTGAATCGAATGCAGCCAAGAGCGAGCGTCTAGGACTTACGGTTCAGGAGTTATTCACAGAAACATGGTTCTGAACATGCTGCCAATTGCTCGCCTGGGAAACATGCAGAGAAGTCCAAGATAGTGTTTTTTAGACTGGCTGCCACGAGCTGAATCGAATGCAGCCAAGAGCGAGCGTCTAGGACTTACGGTTCAGGAGTTATTCACAGAAACATGGTTCTGAACATGCTGCCAATTGCTCGCCTGGGAAACATGCAGAGAAGTCCAAGATAGTGTTTTTTAGACTGGCTGCCACGAGCTGAATCGAATGCAGCCAAGAGCGAGCGTCTAGGACTTACGGTTCAGGAGTTATTCACAGAAACATGGTTCTGAACATGCTGCCAATTGCTCGCCTGGGAAACATGCAGAGAAGTCCAAGATAGTGTTTTTTAGACTGGCTGCCACGAGCTGAATCGAATGCAGCCAAGAGCGAGCGTCTAGGACTTACGGTTCAGGAGTTATTCACAGAAACATGGTTCTGAACATGCTGCCAATTTCTCGCCTGGGAAACATGCAGAGAAGTCCAAGATAGTGTTTTTTAGACTGGCTGCCACGAGCTGAATCGAATGCAGCCAAGAGCGAGCGTCTAGGACTTACGGTTCAGGAGTTATTCACAGAAACATGGTTCTTTTACTGCCAGCCGCGAAAGCGAAAATAACCAAGATCGAGCGTCTAGGATTTACTTGTCAATAACTCGCCTGGGAAACATCCAGAGAAGTCAAACACAGTGCTCCTATACTAATTGCCAGGCGCTGAGACGAATGCCGCCAAGATCGAGCGTCTAGGACTTACGGTTCAGGAGTTATTCACAGAAACATGGTTCTGAACATGCTGCCAATTTCTCGTCTGGGAAACATGCAGAGAAGTCCAAGATAGTGTTTTTTAGACTGGCTGCCACGAGCTGAATCGAATGCAGCCAAGAGCGAGCGTCTAGGACTTACGGTTCAGGAGTTATTCACAGAAACATGGTTCTTTTACTGCCAGCCGCGAAAGCGAAAATAACCAAGATCGAGCGTCTAGGATTTACTTGTCAATAACTCGCCTGGGAAACATCCAGAGAAGTCAAACACAGTGCTCCTATACTAATTGCCAGGCGCTGAGACGAATGCCGCCAAGATCGAGCGTCTAGGACTTACGGTTCAGGAGTTATTCACAGAAACATGGTTCTGAACATGCTGCCAATTTCTCGCCTGGAAAACATGCAGAGAAGTCCAAGATAGTGTTTTTTAGACTGGCTGCCACGAGCTGAATCGAATGCAGCCAAGAGCGAGCGTCTAGGACTTACGGTTCAGGAGTTATTCACAGAAACATGGTTCTGAACATGCTGCCAATTGCTCGCCTGGGAAACATGCAGAGAAGTCCAAGATAGTGTTTTTTAGACTGGCTGCCACGAGCTGAATCGAATGCAGCCAAGAGCGAGCGTCTAGGACTTACGGTTCAGGAGTTATTCACAGAAACATGGTTCTGAACATGCTGCCAATTGCTCGCCTGGGAAACATGCAGAGAAGTCCAAGATAGTGTTTTTTAGACTGGCTGCCACGAGCTGAATCGAATGCAGCCAAGAGCGAGCGTCTAGGACTTACGGTTCAGGAGTTATTCACAGAAACATGGTTCTGAACATGCTGCCAATTGCTCGCCTGGGAAACATGCAGAGAAGTCCAAGATAGTGTTTTTTAGACTGGCTGCCACGAGCTGAATCGAATGCAGCCAAGAGCGAGCGTCTAGGACTTACGGTTCAGGAGTTATTCACAGAAACATGGTTCTGAACATGCTGCCAATTTCTCGCCTGGGAAACATGCAGAGAAGTCCAAGATAGTGTTTTTTAGACTGGCTGCCACGAGCTGAATCGAATGCAGCCAAGAGCGAGCGTCTAGGACTTACGGTTCAGGAGTTATTCACAGAAACATGGTTCTTTTACTGCCAGCCGCGAAAGCGAAAATAACCAAGATCGAGCGTCTAGGATTTACTTGTCAATAACTCGCCTGGGAAACATCCAGAGAAGTCAAACACAGTGCTCCTATACTAATTGCCAGGCGCTGAGACGAATGCCGCCAAGATCGAGCGTCTAGGACTTACGGTTCAGGAGTTATTCACAGAAACATGGTTCTGAACATGCTGCCAATTTCTCGCCTGGGAAACATGCAGAGAAGTCCAAGATAGTGTTTTTTAGACTGGCTGCCACGAGCTGAATCGAATGCAGCCAAGAGCGAGCGTCTAGGACTTACGGTTCAGGAGTTATTCACAGAAACATGGTTCTTTTACTGCCAGCCGCGAAAGCGAAAATAACCAAGATCGAGCGTCTAGGATTTACTTGTCAATAACTCGCCTGGGAAACATCCAGAGAAGTCAAACACAGTGCTCCTATACTAATTGCCAGGCGCTGAGACGAATGCCGCCAAGATCGAGCGTCTAGGACTTACGGTTCAGGAGTTATTCACAGAAACATGGTTCTGAACATGCTGCCAATTTCTCGCCTGGGAAACATGCAGAGAAGTCCAAGATAGTGTTTTTTAGACTGGCTGCCACGAGCTGAATCGAATGCAGCCAAGAGCGAGCGTCTAGGACTTACGGTTCAGGAGTTATTCACAGAAACATGGTTCTGAACATGCTGCCAATTGCTCGCCTGGGAAACATGCAGAGAAGTCCAAGATAGTGTTTTTTAGACTGGCTGCCACGAGCTGAATCGAATGCAGCCAAGAGCGAGCGTCTAGGACTTACGGTTCAGGAGTTATTCACAGAAACATGGTTCTGAACATGCTGCCAATTTCTCGCCTGGGAAACATGCAGAGAAGTCCAAGATAGTGTTTTTTAGACTGGCTGCCACGAGCTGAATCGAATGCAGCCAAGAGCGAGCGTCTAGGACTTACGGTTCAGGAGTTATTCACAGAAACATGGTTCTGAACATGCTGCCAATTGCTCGCCTGGGAAACATGCAGAGAAGTCCAAGATAGTGTTTTTTAGACTGGCTGCCACGAGCTGAATCGAATGCAGCCAAGAGCGAGCGTCTAGGACTTACGGTTCAGGAGTTATTCACAGAAACATGGTTCTGAACATGCTGCCAATTTCTCGCCTGGGAAACATGCAGAGAAGTCCAAGATAGTGTTTTTTAGACTGGCTGCCACGAGCTGAATCGAATGCAGCCAAGAGCGAGCGTCTAGGACTTACGGTTCAGGAGTTATTCACAGAAACATGGTTCTTTTACTGCCAGCCGCGAAAGCGAAAATAACCAAGATCGAGCGTCTAGGATTTACTTGTCAATAACTCGCCTGGGAAACATCCAGAGAAGTCAAACACAGTGCTCCTATACTAATTGCCAGGCGCTGAGACGAATGCCGCCAAGATCGAGCGTCTAGGACTTACGGTTCAAGAATTAGCTTTAGAAACATTTGCCTTAGGAACATGCAGAGAAGTCCAAGATAGTGTTTTTTAGACTGGCTGCCACGAGCTGAATCGAATGCAGCCAAGAGCGAGCGTCTAGGACTTACGGTTCAGGAGTTATTCACAGAAACATGGTTCTTTTACTGCCAGCCGCGAAAGCGAAAATAACCAAGATCGAGCGTCTAGGATTTACTTGTCAATAACTCGCCTGGGAAACATCCAGAGAAGTCAAACACAGTGCTCCTATACTAATTGCCAGGCGCTGAGACGAATGCCGCCAAGATCGAGCGTCTAGGACTTACGGTTCAGGAGTTATTCACAGAAACATGGTTCTGAACATGCTGCCAATTTCTCGCCTGGGAAACATGCAGAGAAGTCCAAGATAGTGTTTTTTAGACTGGCTGCCACGAGCTGAATCGAATGCAGCCAAGAGCGAGCGTCTAGGACTTACGGTTCAGGAGTTATTCACAGAAACATGGTTCTGAACATGCTGCCAATTGCTCGCCTGGGAAACATGCAGAGAAGTCCAAGATAGTGTTTTTTAGACTGGCTGCCACGAGCTGAATCGAATGCAGCCAAGAGCGAGCGTCTAGGACTTACGGTTCAGGAGTTATTCACAGAAACATGGTTCTGAACATGCTGCCAATTTCTCGCCTGGGAAACATGCAGAGAAGTCCAAGATAGTGTTTTTTAGACTGGCTGCCACGAGCTGAATCGAATGCAGCCAAGAGCGAGCGTCTAGGACTTACGGTTCAGGAGTTATTCACAGAAACATGGTTCTGAACATGCTGCCAATTGCTCGCCTGGGAAACATGCAGAGAAGTCCAAGATAGTGTTTTTTAGACTGGCTGCCACGAGCTGAATCGAATGCAGCCAAGAGCGAGCGTCTAGGACTTACGGTTCAGGAGTTATTCACAGAAACATGGTTCTGAACATGCTGCCAATTTCTCGCCTGGGAAACATGCAGAGAAGTCCAAGATAGTGTTTTTTAGACTGGCTGCCACGAGCTGAATCGAATGCAGCCAAGAGCGAGCGTCTAGGACTTACGGTTCAGGAGTTATTCACAGAAACATGGTTCTTTTACTGCCAGCCGCGAAAGCGAAAATAACCAAGATCGAGCGTCTAGGATTTACTTGTCAATAACTCGCCTGGGAAACATCCAGAGAAGTCAAACACAGTGCTCCTATACTAATTGCCAGGCGCTGAGACGAATGCCGCCAAGATCGAGCGTCTAGGACTTACGGTTCAAGAATTAGCTTTAGAAACATTTGCCTTAGGAACATGCAGAGAAGTCCAAGATAGTGTTTTTTAGACTGGCTGCCACGAGCTGAATCGAATGCAGCCAAGAGCGAGCGTCTAGGACTTACGGTTCAGGAGTTATTCACAGAAACATGGTTCTTTTACTGCCAGCCGCGAAAGCGAAAATAACCAAGATCGAGCGTCTAGGATTTACTTGTCAATAACTCGCCTGGGAAACATCCAGAGAAGTCAAACACAGTGCTCCTATACTAATTGCCAGGCGCTGAGACGAATGCCGCCAAGATCGAGCGTCTAGGACTTACGGTTCAAGAATTAGCTTTAGAAACATTTGCCTTAGGAACATGCAGAGAAGTCCAAGATAGTGTTTTTTAGACTGGCTGCCACGAGCTGAATCGAATGCAGCCAAGAGCGAGCGTCTAGGACTTACTGTTCAGGAGTTATTCACAGAAACATGGTTCTGAACATGCTGCCAATTGCTCGCCTGGGAAACATGCAGAGAAGTCCAAGATAGTGTTTTTTAGACTGGCTGCCACGAGCTGAATCGAATGCAGCCAAGAGCGAGCGTCTAGGACTTACGGTTCAGGAGTTATTCACAGAAACATGGTTCTGAACATGCTGCCAATTGCTCGCCTGGGAAACATGCAGAGAAGTCCAAGATAGTGTTTTTTAGACTGGCTGCCACGAGCTGAATCGAATGCAGCCAAGAGCGAGCGTCTAGGACTTACGGTTCAGGAGTTATTCACAGAAACATGGTTCTTTTACTGCCAGCCGCGAAAGCGAAAATAACCAAGATCGAGCGTCTAGGATTTACTTGTCAATAACTCGCCTGGGAAACATCCAGAGAAGTCAAACACAGTGCTCCTATACTAATTGCCAGGCGCTGAGACGAATGCCGCCAAGATCGAGCGTCTAGGACTTACGGTTCAAGAATTAGCTTTAGAAACATTTGCCTTAGGAACATGCAGAGAAGTCCAAGATAGTGTTTTTTAGACTGGCTGCCACGAGCTGAATCGAATGCAGCCAAGAGCGAGCGTCTAGGACTTACGGTTCAGGAGTTATTCACAGAAACATGGTTCTGAACATGCTGCCAATTGCTCGCCTGGGAAACATGCAGAGAAGTCCAAGATAGTGTTTTTTAGACTGGCTGCCACGAGCTGAATCGAATGCAGCCAAGAGCGAGCGTCTAGGACTTACGGTTCAGGAGTTATTCACAGAAACATGGTTCTTTTACTGCCAGCCGCGAAAGCGAAAATAACCAAGATCGAGCGTCTAGGATTTACTTGTCAATAACTCGCCTGGGAAACATCCAGAGAAGTCAAACACAGTGCTCCTATACTAATTGCCAGGCGCTGAGACGAATGCCGCCAAGATCGAGCGTCTAGGACTTACGGTTCAAGAATTAGCTTTAGAAACATTTGCCTTAGGAACATGCAGAGGAGTCCAAGATAGTGTTTTTTAGACTGGCTGCCACGAGCTGAATCGAATGCAGCCAAGAGCGAGCGTCTGTGACTTACGGTTCAGGAGTTATTCACAGAAACATGGTTCTGAACATGCTGCCAATTGCTCGCCTGGGAAACATGCAGAGAAGTCCAAGATAGTGTTTTTTAGACTGGCTGCCACGAGCTGAATCGAATGCAGCCAAGAGCGAGCGTCTAGGACTTACGGTTCAGGAGTTATTCACAGAAACATGGTTCTGAACATGCTGCCAATTGCTCGCCTGGGAAACATGCAGAGAAGTCCAAGATAGTGTTTTTTAGACTGGCTGCCACGAGCTGAATCGAATGCAGCCAAGAGCGAGCGTCTAGGACTTACGGTTCAGGAGTTATTCACAGAAACATGGTTCTGAACATGCTGCCAATTGCTCGCCTGGGAAACATGCAGAGAAGTCCAAGATAGTGTTTTTTAGACTGGCTGCCACGAGCTGAATCGAATGCAGCCAAGAGCGAGCGTCTAGGACTTACGGTTCAGGAGTTATTCACAGAAACATGGTTCTTTTACTGCCAGCCGCGAAAGCGAAAATAACCAAGATCGAGCGTCTAGGATTTACTTGTCAATAACTCGCCTGGGAAACATCCAGAGAAGTCAAACACAGTGCTCCTATACTAATTGCCAGGCGCTGAGACGAATGCCGCCAAGATCGAGCGTCTAGGACTTACGGTTCAAGAATTAGCTTTAGAAACATTTGCCTTAGGAACATGCAGAGAAGTCCAAGATAGTGTTTTTTAGACTGGCTGCCACGAGCTGAATCGAATGCAGCCAGAGCGAGCGTCTAGGACTTACGGTTCAGGAGTTATTCACAGAAACATGGTTCTGAACATGCTGCCAATTTCTCGCCTGGGAAACATGCAGAGAAGTCCAAGATAGTGTTTTTTAGACTGGCTGCCACGAGCTGAATCGAATGCAGCCAAGAGCGAGCGTCTAGGACTTACGGTTCAGGAGTTATTCACAGAAACATGGTTCTTTTTACTGCCAGCCGCGAAAGCGAAAATAACCAAGATCGAGCGTCTAGGATTTACTTGTCAATAACTCGCCTGGGAAACATCCAGAGAAGTCAAACACAGTGCTCCTATACTAATTGCCAGGCGCTGAGACGAATGCCGCCAAGATCGAGCGTCTAGGACTTACGGTTCAGGAGTTATTCACAGAAACATGGTTCTGAACATGCTGCCAATTTCTCGTCTGGGAAACATGCAGAGAAGTCCAAGATAGTGTTTTTTTAGACTGGCTGCCACGAGCTGAATCGAATGCAGCCAAGAGCGAGCGTCTAGGACTTACGGTTCAGGAGTTATTCACAGAAACATGGTTCTTTTACTGCCAGCCGCGAAAGCGAAAATAACCAAGATCGAGCGTCTAGGATTTACTTGTCAATAACTCGCCTGGGAAACATCCAGAGAAGTCAAACACAGTGCTCCTATACTAATTGCCAGGCGCTGAGACGAATGCCGCCAAGATCGAGCGTCTAGGACTTACGGTTCAGGAGTTATTCACAGAAACATGGTTCTGAACATGCTGCCAATTTCTCGCCTGGGAAACATGCAGAGAAGTCCAAGATAGTGTTTTTTAGACTGGCTGCCACGAGCTGAATCGAATGCAGCCAAGAGCGAGCGTCTAGGACTTACGGTTCAGGAGTTATTCACAGAAACATGGTTCTGAACATGCTGCCAATTGCTCGCCTGGGAAACATGCAGAGAAGTCCAAGATAGTGTTTTTTAGACTGGCTGCCACGAGCTGAATCGAATGCAGCCAAGAGCGAGCGTCTAGGACTTACGGTTCAGGAGTTATTCACAGAAACATGGTTCTGAACATGCTGCCAATTTCTCGCCTGGGAAACATGCAGAGAAGTCCAAGATAGTGTTTTTTAGACTGGCTGCCACGAGCTGAATCGAATGCAGCCAAGAGCGAGCGTCTAGGACTTACGGTTCAGGAGTTATTCACAGAAACATGGTTCTGAACATGCTGCCAATTTCTCGCCTGGGAAACATGCAGAGAAGTCCAAGATAGTGTTTTTTAGACTGGCTGCCACGAGCTGAATCGAATGCAGCCAAGAGCGAGCGTCTAGGACTTACGGTTCAGGAGTTATTCACAGAAACATGGTTCTGAACATGCTGCCAATTTCTCGCCTGGGAAACATGCAGAGAAGTCCAAGATAGTGTTTTTTAGACTGGCTGCCACGAGCTGAATCGAATGCAGCCAAGAGCGAGCGTCTAGGACTTACGGTTCAGGAGTTATTCACAGAAACATGGTTCTGAACATGCTGCCAATTTCTCGCCTGGGAAACATGCAGAGAAGTCCAAGATAGTGTTTTTTAGACTGGCTGCCACGAGCTGAATCGAATGCAGCCAAGAGCGAGCGTCTAGGACTTACGGTTCAGGAGTTATTCACAGAAACATGGTTCTGAACATGCTGCCAATTGCTCGCCTGGGAAACATGCAGAGAAGTCCAAGATAGTGTTTTTTAGACTGGCTGCCACGAGCTGAATCGAATGCAGCCAAGAGCGAGCGTCTAGGACTTACGGTTCAGGAGTTATTCACAGAAACATGGTTCTGAACATGCTGCCAATTGCTCGCCTGGGAAACATGCAGAGAAGTCCAAGATAGTGTTTTTTAGACTGGCTGCCACGAGCTGAATCGAATGCAGCCAAGAGCGAGCGTCTAGGACTTACGGTTCAGGAGTTATTCACAGAAACATGGTTCTTTTACTGCCAGCCGCGAAAGCGAAAATAACCAAGATCGAGCGTCTAGGATTTACTTGTCAATAACTCGCCTGGGAAACATCCAGAGAAGTCAAACACAGTGCTCCTATACTAATTGCCAGGCGCTGAGACGAATGCCGCCAAGATCGAGCGTCTAGGACTTACGGTTCAAGAATTAGCTTTAGAAACATTTGCCTTAGGAACATGCAGAGAAGTCCAAGATAGTGTTTTTTAGACTGGCTGCCACGAGCTGAATCGAATGCAGCCAAGAGCGAGCGTCTAGGACTTACGGTTCAGGAGTTATTCACAGAAACATGGTTCTGAACATGCTGCCAATTGCTCGCCTGGGAAACATGCAGAGAAGTCCAAGATAGTGTTTTTTAGACTGGCTGCCACGAGCTGAATCGAATGCAGCCAAGAGCGAGCGTCTAGGACTTACGGTTCAGGAGTTATTCACAGAAACATGGTTCTTTTACTGCCAGCCGCGAAAGCGAAAATAACCAAGATCGAGCGTCTAGGATTTACTTGTCAATAACTCGCCTGGGAAACATCCAGAGAAGTCAAACACAGTGCTCCTATACTAATTGCCAGGCGCTGAGACGAATGCCGCCAAGATCGAGCGTCTAGGACTTACGGTTCAAGAATTAGCTTTAGAAACATTTGCCTTAGGAACATGCAGAGGAGTCCAAGATAGTGTTTTTTAGACTGGCTGCCACGAGCTGAATCGAATGCAGCCAAGAGCGAGCGTCTGTGACTTACGGTTCAGGAGTTATTCACAGAAACATGGTTCTGAACATGCTGCCAATTGCTCGCCTGGGAAACATGCAGAGAAGTCCAAGATAGTGTTTTTTAGACTGGCTGCCACGAGCTGAATCGAATGCAGCCAAGAGCGAGCGTCTAGGACTTACGGTTCAGGAGTTATTCACAGAAACATGGTTCTGAACATGCTGCCAATTGCTCGCCTGGGAAACATGCAGAGAAGTCCAAGATAGTGTTTTTTAGACTGGCTGCCACGAGCTGAATCGAATGCAGCCAAGAGCGAGCGTCTAGGTCTTACGGTTCAGGAGTTATTCACAGAAACATGGTTCTGAACATGCTGCCAATTGCTCGCCTGGGAAACATGCAGAGAAGTCCAAGATAGTGTTTTTTAGACTGGCTGCCACGAGCTGAATCGAATGCAGCCAAGAGCGAGCGTCTAGGACTTACGGTTCAGGAGTTATTCACAGAAACATGGTTCTGAACATGCTGCCAATTGCTCGCCTGGGAAACATGCAGAGAAGTCCAAGATAGTGTTTTTTAGACTGGCTGCCACGAGCTGAATCGAATGCAGCCAAGAGCGAGCGTCTAGGACTTACGGTTCAGGAGTTATTCACAGAAACATGGTTCTGAACATGCTGCCAATTGCTCGCCTGGGAAACATGCAGAGAAGTCCAAGATAGTGTTTTTTAGACTGGCTGCCACGAGCTGAATCGAATGCAGCCAAGAGCGAGCGTCTAGGACTTACGGTTCAGGAGTTATTCACAGAAACATGGTTCTTTTACTGCCAGCCGCGAAAGCGAAAATAACCAAGATCGAGCGTCTAGGATTTACTTGTCAATAACTCGCCTGGGAAACATCCAGAGAAGTCAAACACAGTGCTCCTATACTAATTGCCAGGCGCTGAGACGAATGCCGCCAAGATCGAGCGTCTAGGACTTACGGTTCAAGAATTAGCTTTAGAAACATTTGCCTTAGGAACATGCAGAGAAGTCCAAGATAGTGTTTTTTAGACTGGCTGCCACGAGCTGAATCGAATGCAGCCAAGAGCGAGCGTCTAGGACTTACGGTTCAGGAGTTATTCACAGAAACATGGTTCTGAACATGCTGCCAATTGCTCGCCTGGGAAACATGCAGAGAAGTCCAAGATAGTGTTTTTTAGACTGGCTGCCACGAGCTGAATCGAATGCAGCCAAGAGCGAGCGTCTAGGACTTACGGTTCAGGAGTTATTCACAGAAACATGGTTCTTTTACTGCCAGCCGCGAAAGCGAAAATAACCAAGATCGAGCGTCTAGGATTTACTTGTCAATAACTCGCCTGGGAAACATCCAGAGAAGTCAAACACAGTGCTCCTATACTAATTGCCAGGCGCTGAGACGAATGCCGCCAAGATCGAGCGTCTAGGACTTACGGTTCAAGAATTAGCTTTAGAAACATTTGCCTTAGGAACATGCAGAGGAGTCCAAGATAGTGTTTTTTAGACTGGCTGCCACGAGCTGAATCGAATGCAGCCAAGAGCGAGCGTCTGTGACTTACGGTTCAGGAGTTATTCACAGAAACATGGTTCTGAACATGCTGCCAATTGCTCGCCTGGGAAACATGCAGAGAAGTCCAAGATAGTGTTTTTTAGACTGGCTGCCACGAGCTGAATCGAATGCAGCCAAGAGCGAGCGTCTAGGACTTACGGTTCAGGAGTTATTCACAGAAACATGGTTCTGAACATGCTGCCAATTGCTCGCCTGGGAAACATGCAGAGAAGTCCAAGATAGTGTTTTTTAGACTGGCTGCCACGAGCTGAATCGAATGCAGCCAAGAGCGAGCGTCTAGGTCTTACGGTTCAGGAGTTATTCACAGAAACATGGTTCTGAACATGCTGCCAATTGCTCGCCTGGGAAACATGCAGAGAAGTCCAAGATAGTGTTTTTTAGACTGGCTGCCACGAGCTGAATCGAATGCAGCCAAGAGCGAGCGTCTAGGACTTACGGTTCAGGAGTTATTCACAGAAACATGGTTCTGAACATGCTGCCAATTGCTCGCCTGGGAAACATGCAGAGAAGTCCAAGATAGTGTTTTTTAGACTGGCTGCCACGAGCTGAATCGAATGCAGCCAAGAGCGAGCGTCTAGGACTTACGGTTCAGGAGTTATTCACAGAAACATGGTTCTGAACATGCTGCCAATTTCTCGCCTGGGAAACATGCAGAGAAGTCCAAGATAGTGTTTTTTAGACTGGCTGCCACGAGCTGAATCGAATGCAGCCAAGAGCGAGCGTCTAGGACTTACGGTTCAGGAGTTATTCACAGAAACATGGTTCTTTTACTGCCAGCCGCGAAAGCGAAAATAACCAAGATCGAGCGTCTAGGATTTACTTGTCAATAACTCGCCTGGGAAACATCCAGAGAAGTCAAACACAGTGCTCCTATACTAATTGCCAGGCGCTGAGACGAATGCCGCCAAGATCGAGCGTCTAGGACTTACGGTTCAGGAGTTATTCACAGAAACATGGTTCTGAACATGCTGCCAATTTCTCGCCTGGGAAACATGCAGAGAAGTCCAAGATAGTGTTTTTTAGACTGGCTGCCACGAGCTGAATCGAATGCAGCCAAGAGCGAGCGTCTAGGACTTACGGTTCAGGAGTTATTCACAGAAACATGGTTCTTTTACTGCCAGCCGCGAAAGCGAAAATAACCAAGATCGAGCGTCTAGGATTTACTTGTCAATAACTCGCCTGGGAAACATCCAGAGAAGTCAAACACAGTGCTCCTATACTAATTGCCAGGCGCTGAGACGAATGCCGCCAAGATCGAGCGTCTAGGACTTACGGTTCAGGAGTTATTCAAAGAAACATGGTTCTGAACATGCTGCCAATTTCTCGCCTGGGAAACATGCAGAGAAGTCCAAGATAATGTTTTTTAGACTGGCTGCCACGAGCTGAATCGAATGCAGCCAAGAGCGAGCGTCTAGGACTTACGGTTCAGGAGTTATTCACAGAAACATGGTTCTGAACATGCTGCCAATTGCTCGCCTGGGAAACATGCAGAGAAGTCCGAGATAGTGTTTTTTAGACTGGCTGCCACGAGCTGAATCGAATGCAGCCAAGAGCGAGCGTCTAGGACTTACGGTTCAGGAGTTATTCACAGAAACATGGTTCTGAACATGCTGCCAATTTCTCGCCTGGGAAACATGCAGAGAAGTCCAAGATAGTGTTTTTTAGACTGGCTGCCACGAGCTGAATCGAATGCAGCCAAGAGCGAGCGTCTAGGACTTACGGTTCAGGAGTTATTCACAGAAACATGGTTCTTTTACTGCCAGCCGCGAAAGCGAAAATAACCAAGATCGAGCGTCTAGGATTTACTTGTCAATAACTCGCCTGGGAAACATCCAGAGAAGTCAAACACAGTGCTCCTATACTAATTGCCAGGCGCTGAGACGAATGCCGCCAAGATCGAGCGTCTAGGACTTACGGTTCAGGAGTTATTCACAGAAACATGGTTCTGAACATGCTGCCAATTGCTCGCCTGGGAAACATGCAGAGAAGTCCAAGATAGTGTTTTTTAGACTGGCTGCCACGAGCTGAATCGAATGCAGCCAAGAGCGAGCGTCTAGGACTTACGGTTCAGGAGTTATTCACAGAAACATGGTTCTGAACATGCTGCCAATTGCTCGCCTGGGAAACATGCAGAGAAGTCCAAGATAGTGTTTTTTAGACTGGCTGCCACGAGCTGAATCGAATGCAGCCAAGAGCGAGCGTCTAGGACTTACGGTTCAGGAGTTATTCACAGAAACATGGTTCTGAACATGCTGCCAATTTCTCGCCTGGGAAACATGCAGAGAAGTCCAAGATAGTGTTTTTTAGACTGGCTGCCACGAGCTGAATCGAATGCAGCCAAGAGCGAGCGTCTAGGACTTACGGTTCAGGAGTTATTCACAGAAACATGGTTCTGAACATGCTGCCAATTGCTCGCCTGGGAAACATGCAGAGAAGTCCAAGATAGTGTTTTTTAGACTGGCTGCCACGAGCTGAATCGAATGCAGCCAAGAGCGAGCGTCTAGGACTTACGGTTCAGGAGTTATTCACAGAAACATGGTTATGAACATGCTGCCAATTTCTCGCCTGGGAAACATGCAGAGAAGTCCAAGATAGTGTTTTTTAGACTGGCTGCCACGAGCTGAATCGAATGCAGCCAAGAGCGAGCGTCTAGGACTTACGGTTCAGGAGTTATTCACAGAAACATGGTTCTTTTACTGCCAGCCGCGAAAGCGAAAATAACCAAGATCGAGCGTCTAGGATTTACTTGTCAATAACTCGCCTGGGAAACATCCAGAGAAGTCAAACACAGTGCTCCTATACTAATTGCCAGGCGCTGAGACGAATGCCGCCAAGATCGAGCGTCTAGGACTTACGGTTCAGGAGTTATTCACAGAAACATGGTTCTGAACATGCTGCCAATTGCTCGCCTGGGAAACATGCAGAGAAGTCCAAGATAGTGTTTTTTAGACTGGCTGCCACGAGCTGAATCGAATGCAGCCAAGAGCGAGCGTCTAGGACTTACGGTTCAGGAGTTATTCACAGAAACATGGTTCTGAACATGCTGCCAATTGCTCGCCTGGGAAACATGCAGAGAAGTCCAAGATAGTGTTTTTTAGACTGGCTGCCACGAGCTGAATCGAATGCAGCCAAGAGCGAGCGTCTAGGACTTACGGTTCAGGAGTTATTCACAGAAACATGGTTCTGAACATGCTGCCAATTTCTCGCCTGGGAAACATGCAGAGAAGTCCAAGATAGTGTTTTTTAGACTGGCTGCCACGAGCTGAATCGAATGCAGCCAAGAGCGAGCGTCTAGGACTTACGGTTCAGGAGTTATTCACAGAAACATGGTTCTGAACATGCTGCCAATTGCTCGCCTGGGAAACATGCAGAGAAGTCCAAGATAGTGTTTTTTAGACTGGCTGCCACGAGCTGAATCGAATGCAGCCAAGAGCGAGCGTCTAGGACTTACGGTTCAGGAGTTATTCACAGAAACATGGTTATGAACATGCTGCCAATTGCTCGCCTGGGAAACATGCAGAGAAGTCCAAGATAGTGTTTTTTAGACTGGCTGCCACGAGCTGAATCGAATGCAGCCAAGAGCGAGCGTCTAGGACTTACGGTTCAGGAGTTATTCACAGAAACATGGTTCTTTTACTGCCAGCCGCGAAAGCGAAAATAACCAAGATCGAGCGTCTAGGATTTACTTGTCAATAACTCGCCTGGGAAACATCCAGAGAAGTCAAACACAGTGCTCCTATACTAATTGCCAGGCGCTGAGACGAATGCCGCCAAGATCGAGCGTCTAGGACTTACGGTTCAGGAGTTATTCACAGAAACATGGTTCTGAACATGCTGCCAATTTCTCGTCTGGGAAACATGCAGAGAAGTCCAAGATAGTGTTTTTTAGACTGGCTGCCACGAGCTGAATCGAATGCAGCCAAGAGCGAGCGTCTAGGACTTACGGTTCAGGAGTTATTCACAGAAACATGGTTCTTTTACTGCCAGCCGCGAAAGCGAAAATAACCAAGATCGAGCGTCTAGGATTTACTTGTCAATAACTCGCCTGGGAAACATCCAGAGAAGTCAAACACAGTGCTCCTATACTAATTGCCAGGCGCTGAGACGAATGCCGCCAAGATCGAGCGTCTAGGACTTACGGTTCAGGAGTTATTCACAGAAACATGGTTCTGAACATGCTGCCAATTTCTCGCCTGGGAAACATGCAGAGAAGTCCAAGATAGTGTTTTTTAGACTGGCTGCCACGAGCTGAATCGAATGCAGCCAAGAGCGAGCGTCTAGGACTTACGGTTCAGGAGTTATTCACAGAAACATGGTTCTGAACATGCTGCCAATTGCTCGCCTGGGAAACATGCAGAGAAGTCCAAGATAGTGTTTTTTAGACTGGCTGCCACGAGCTGAATCGAATGCAGCCAAGAGCGAGCGTCTAGGACTTACGGTTCAGGAGTTATTCACAGAAACATGGTTCTGAACATGCTGCCAATTTCTCGCCTGGGAAACATGCAGAGAAGTCCAAGATAGTGTTTTTTAGACTGGCTGCCACGAGCTGAATCGAATGCAGCCAAGAGCGAGCGTCTAGGACTTACGGTTCAGGAGTTATTCACAGAAACATGGTTCTTTTACTGCCAGCCGCGAAAGCGAAAATAACCAAGATCGAGCGTCTAGGATTTACTTGTCAATAACTCGCCTGGGAAACATCCAGAGAAGTCAAACACAGTGCTCCTATACTAATTGCCAGGCGCTGAGACGAATGCCGCCAAGATCGAGCGTCTAGGACTTACGGTTCAGGAGTTATTCACAGAAACATGGTTCTGAACATGCTGCCAATTTCTCGCCTGGGAAACATGCAGAGAAGTCCAAGATAGTGTTTTTTAGACTGGCTGCCACGAGCTGAATCGAATGCAGCCAAGAGCGAGCGTCTAGGACTTACGGTTCAGGAGTTATTCACAGAAACATGGTTCTGAACATGCTGCCAATTGCTCGCCTGGGAAACATGCAGAGAAGTCCAAGATAGTGTTTTTTAGACTGGCTGCCACGAGCTGAATCGAATGCAGCCAAGAGCGAGCGTCTAGGACTTACGGTTCAGGAGTTATTCACAGAAACATGGTTCTGAACATGCTGCCAATTTCTCGCCTGGGAAACATGCAGAGAAGTCCAAGATAGTGTTTTTTAGACTGGCTGCCACGAGCTGAATCGAATGCAGCCAAGAGCGAGCGTCTAGGACTTACGGTTCAGGAGTTATTCACAGAAACATGGTTCTGAACATGCTGCCAATTGCTCGCCTGGGAAACATGCAGAGAAGTCCAAGATAGTGTTTTTTAGACTGGCTGCCACGAGCTGAATCGAATGCAGCCAAGAGCGAGCGTCTAGGACTTACGGTTCAGGAGTTATTCACAGAAACATGGTTCTGAACATGCTGCCAATTGCTCGCCTGGGAAACATGCAGAGAAGTCCAAGATAGTGTTTTTTAGACTGGCTGCCACGAGCTGAATCGAATGCAGCCAAGAGCGAGCGTCTAGGACTTACGGTTCAGGAGTTATTCACAGAAACATGGTTCTTTTACTGCCAGCCGCGAAAGCGAAAATAACCAAGATCGAGCGTCTAGGATTTACTTGTCAATAACTCGCCTGGGAAACATCCAGAGAAGTCAAACACAGTGCTCCTATACTAATTGCCAGGCGATGAGACGAATGCCGCCAAGATCGAGCGTCTAGGACTTACGGTTCAGGAGTTATTCACAGAAACATGGTTCTGAACATGCTGCCAATTTCTCGCCTGGGAAACATGCAGAGAAGTCCAAGATAGTGTTTTTTAGACTTGCTGCCACGAGCTGAATCGAATGCAGCCAAGAGCGAGCGTCTAGGACTTACGGTTCAGGAGTTATTCACAGAAACATGGTTCTTTTACTGCCAGCCGCGAAAGCGAAAATAACCAAGATCGAGCGTCTAGGATTTACTTGTCAATAACTTGCCTGGGAAACATCCAGAGAAGTCAAACACAGTGCTCCTATACTAATTGCCAGGCGCTGAGACGAATGCCGCCAAGATCGAGCGTCTAGGACTTACGGTTCAGGAGTTATTCACAGAAACATGGTTCTGAACATGCTGCCAATTTCTCGCCTGGGAAACATGCAGAGAAGTCCAAGATAGTGTTTTTTAGACTGGCTGCCACGAGCTGAATCGAATGCAGCCAAGAGCGAGCGTCTAGGACTTACGGTTCAGGAGTTATTCACAGAAACATGGTTCTGAACATGCTGCCAATTGCTCGCCTGGGAAACATGCAGAGAAGTCCAAGATAGTGTTTTTTAGACTGGCTGCCACGAGCTGAATCGAATGCAGCCAAGAGCGAGCGTCTAGGACTTACGGTTCAGGAGTTATTCACAGAAACATGGTTCTGAACATGCTGCCAATTGCTCGCCTGGGAAACATGCAGAGAAGTCCAAGATAGTGTTTTTTAGACTGGCTGCCACGAGCTGAATCGAATGCAGCCAAGAGCGAGCGTCTAGGACTTACGGTTCAGGAGTTATTCACAGAAACATGGTTCTTTTACTGCCAGCCGCGAAAGCGAAAATAACCAAGATCGAGCGTCTAGGATTTACTTGTCAATAACTCGCCTGGGAAACATCCAGAGAAGTCAAACACAGTGCTCCTATACTAATTGCCAGGCGCTGAGACGAATGCCGCCAAGATCGAGCGTCTAGGACTTACGGTTCAGGAGTTATTCACAGAAACATGGTTCTGAACATGCTGCCAATTTCTCGCCTGGGAAACATGCAGAGAAGTCCAAGATAGTGTTTTTTAGACTGGCTGCCACGAGCTGAATCGAATGCAGCCAAGAGCGAGCGTCTAGGACTTACGGTTCAGGAGTTATTCACAGAAACATGGTTCTGAACATGCTGCCAATTTCTCGCCTGGGAAACATGCAGAGAAGTCCAAGATAGTGTTTTTTAGACTGGCTGCCACGAGCTGAATCGAATGCAGCCAAGAGCGAGCGTCTAGGACTTACGGTTCAGGAGTTATTCACAGAAACATGGTTCTGAACATGCTGCCAATTGCTCGCCTGGGAAACATGCAGAGAAGTCCAAGATAGTGTTTTTTAGACTGGCTGCCACGAGCTGAATCGAATGCAGCCAAGAGCGAGCGTCTAGGACTTACGGTTCAGGAGTTATTCACAGAAACATGGTTCTGAACATGCTGCCAATTGCTCGCCTGGGAAACATGCAGAGAAGTCCAAGATAGTGTTTTTTAGACTGGCTGCCACGAGCTGAATCGAATGCAGCCAAGAGCGAGCGTCTAGGACTTACGGTTCAGGAGTTATTCACAGAAACATGGTTCTTTTACTGCCAGCCGCGAAAGCGAAAATAACCAAGATCGAGCGTCTAGGATTTACTTGTCAATAACTCGCCTGGGAAACATCCAGAGAAGTCAAACACAGTGCTCCTATACTAATTGCCAGGCGCTGAGACGAATGCCGCCAAGATCGAGCGTCTAGGACTTACGGTTCAGGAGTTATTCACAGAAACATGGTTCTGAACATGCTGCCAATTGCTCGCCTGGGAAACATGCAGAGAAGTCCAAGATAGTGTTTTTTAGACTGGCTGCCACGAGCTGAATCGAATGCAGCCAAGAGCGAGCGTCTAGGACTTACGGTTCAGGAGTTATTCACAGAAACATGGTTCTTTTACTGCCAGCCGCGAAAGCGAAAATAACCAAGATCGAGCGTCTAGGATTTACTTGCCAATTGCTCGCCTGGGAAACATGCAGAGAAGTCCAAGATAGTGTTTTTTAGACTGGCTGCCACGAGCTGAATCGAATGCAGCCAAGAGCGAGCGTCTAGGACTTACGGTTCAGGAGTTATTCACAGAAACATGGTTCTGAACATGCTGCCAATTGCTCGCCTGGGAAACATGCAGAGAAGTCCAAGATAGTGTTTTTTAGACTGGCTGCCACGAGCTGAATCGAATGCAGCCAAGAGCGAGAGTCTAGGACTTACGGTTCAGGAGTTATTCACAGAAACATGGTTCTTTTACTGCCAGCCGCGAAAGCGAAAATAACCAAGATCGAGCGTCTAGGATTTACTTGTCAATAACTCGCCTGGGAAACATCCAGAGAAGTCAAACACAGTGCTCCTATACTAATTGCCAGGCGCTGAGACGAATGCCGCCAAGATCGAGCGTCTAGGACTTACGGTTCAGGAGTTATTCACAGAAACATGGTTCTGAACATGCTGCCAATTTCTCGCCTGGGAAACATGCAGAGAAGTCCAAGATAGTGTTTTTTAGACTGGCTGCCACGAGCTGAATCGAATGCAGCCAAGAGCGAGCGTCTAGGACTTACGGTTCAGGAGTTATTCACAGAAACATGGTTCTTTTACTGCCAGCCGCGAAAGCGAAAATAACCAAGATCGAGCGTCTAGGATTTACTTGTCAATAACTCGCCTGGGAAACATCCAGAGAAGTCAAACACAGTGCTCCTATACTAATTGCCAGGCGCTGAGACGAATGCCGCCAAGATCGAGCGTCTAGGACTTACGGTTCAGGAGTTATTCAAAGAAACATGGTTCTGAACATGCTGCCAATTTCTCGCCTGGGAAACATGCAGAGAAGTCCAAGATAGTGTTTTTTAGACTGGCTGCCACGAGCTGAATCGAATGCAGCCAAGAGCGAGCGTCTAGGACTTACGGTTCAGGAGTTATTCACAGAAACATGGTTCTGAACATGCTGCCAATTGCTCGCCTGGGAAACATGCAGAGAAGTCCGAGATAGTGTTTTTTAGACTGGCTGCCACGAGCTGAATCGAATGCAGCCAAGAGCGAGCGTCTAGGACTTACGGTTCAGGAGTTATTCACAGAAACATGGTTCTGAACATGCTGCCAATTTCTCGCCTGGGAAACATGCAGAGAAGTCCAAGATAGTGTTTTTTAGACTGGCTGCCACGAGCTGAATCGAATGCAGCCAAGAGCGAGCGTCTAGGACTTACGGTTCAGGAGTTATTCACAGAAACATGGTTCTTTTACTGCCAGCCGCGAAAGCGAAAATAACCAAGATCGAGCGTCTAGGATTTACTTGTCAATAACTCGCCTGGGAAACATCCAGAGAAGTCAAACACAGTGCTCCTATACTAATTGCCAGGCGCTGAGACGAATGCCGCCAAGATCGAGCGTCTAGGACTTACGGTTCAGGAGTTATTCACAGAAACATGGTTCTGAACATGCTGCCAATTGCTCGCCTGGGAAACATGCAGAGAAGTCCAAGATAGTGTTTTTTAGACTGGCTGCCACGAGCTGAATCGAATGCAGCCAAGAGCGAGCGTCTAGGACTTACGGTTCAGGAGTTATTCACAGAAACATGGTTCTGAACATGCTGCCAATTGCTCGCCTGGGAAACATGCAGAGAAGTCCAAGATAGTGTTTTTTAGACTGGCTGCCACGAGCTGAATCGAATGCAGCCAAGAGCGAGCGTCTAGGACTTACGGTTCAGGAGTTATTCACAGAAACATGGTTCTTTTACTGCCAGCCGCGAAAGCGAAAATAACCAAGATCGAGCGTCTAGGATTTACTTGTCAATAACTCGCCTGGGAAACATCCAGAGAAGTCAAACACAGTGCTCCTATACTAATTGCCAGGCGCTGAGACGAATGCCGCCAAGATCGAGCGTCTAGGACTTACGGTTCAGGAGTTATTCACAGAAACATGGTTCTGAACATGCTGCCAATTTCTCGTCTGGGAAACATGCAGAGAAGTCCAAGATAGTGTTTTTTAGACTGGCTGCCACGAGCTGAATCGAATGCAGCCAAGAGCGAGCGTCTAGGACTTACGGTTCAGGAGTTATTCACAGAAACATGGTTCTTTTACTGCCAGCCGCGAAAGCGAAAATAACCAAGATCGAGCGTCTAGGATTTACTTGTCAATAACTCGCCTGGGAAACATCCAGAGAAGTCAAACACAGTGCTCCTATACTAATTGCCAGGCGCTGAGACGAATGCCGCCAAGATCGAGCGTCTAGGACTTACGGTTCAGGAGTTATTCACAGAAACATGGTTCTGAACATGCTGCCAATTTCTCGCCTGGGAAACATGCAGAGAAGTCCAAGATAGTGTTTTTTAGACTGGCTGCCACGAGCTGAATCGAATGCAGCCAAGAGCGAGCGTCTAGGACTTACGGTTCAGGAGTTATTCACAGAAACATGGTTCTGAACATGCTGCCAATTGCTCGCCTGGGAAACATGCAGAGAAGTCCAAGATAGTGTTTTTTAGACTGGCTGCCACGAGCTGAATCGAATGCAGCCAAGAGCGAGCGTCTAGGACTTACGGTTCAGGAGTTATTCACAGAAACATGGTTCTGAACATGCTGCCAATTTCTCGCCTGGGAAACATGCAGAGAAGTCCAAGATAGTGTTTTTTAGACTGGCTGCCACGAGCTGAATCGAATGCAGCCAAGAGCGAGCGTCTAGGACTTACGGTTCAGGAGTTATTCACAGAAACATGGTTCTTTTACTGCCAGCCGCGAAAGCGAAAATAACCAAGATCGAGCGTCTAGGATTTACTTGTCAATAACTCGCCTGGGAAACATCCAGAGAAGTCAAACACAGTGCTCCTATACTAATTGCCAGGCGCTGAGACGAATGCCGCCAAGATCGAGCGTCTAGGACTTACGGTTCAGGAGTTATTCACAGAAACATGGTTCTGAACATGCTGCCAATTTCTCGGCTGGGAAACATGCAGAGAAGTCCAAGATAGTGTTTTTTAGACTGGCTGCCACGAGCTGAATCGAATGCAGCCAAGAGCGAGCGTCTAGGACTTACGGTTCAGGAGTTATTCACAGAAACATGGTTCTGAACATGCTGCCAATTGCTCGCCTGGGAAACATGCAGAGAAGTCCAAGATAGTGTTTTTTAGACTGGCTGCCACGAGCTGAATCGAATGCAGCCAAGAGCGAGCGTCTAGGACTTACGGTTCAGGAGTTATTCACAGAAACATGGTTCTGAACATGCTGCCAATTTCTCGCCTGGGAAACATGCAGAGAAGTCCAAGATAGTGTTTTTTAGACTGGCTGCCACGAGCTGAATCGAATGCAGCCAAGAGCGAGCGTCTAGGACTTACGGTTCAGGAGTTATTCACAGAAACATGGTTCTGAACATGCTGCCAATTGCTCGCCTGGGAAACATGCAGAGAAGTCCAAGATAGTGTTTTTTAGACTGGCTGCCACGAGCTGAATCGAATGCAGCCAAGAGCGAGCGTCTAGGACTTACGGTTCAGGAGTTATTCACAGAAACATGGTTCTGAACATGCTGCCAATTGCTCGCCTGGGAAACATGCAGAGAAGTCCAAGATAGTGTTTTTTAGACTGGCTGCCACGAGCTGAATCGAATGCAGCCAAGAGCGAGCGTCTAGGACTTACGGTTCAGGAGTTATTCACAGAAACATGGTTCTTTTACTGCCAGCCGCGAAAGCGAAAATAACCAAGATCGAGCATCTAGGATTTACTTGTCAATAACTCGCCTGGGAAACATCCAGAGAAGTCAAACACAGTGCTCCTATACTAATTGCCAGGCGATGAGACGAATGCCGCCAAGATCGAGCGTCTAGGACTTACGGTTCAGGAGTTATTCACAGAAACATGGTTCTGAACATGCTGCCAATTTCTCGCCTGGGAAACATGCAGAGAAGTCCAAGATAGTGTTTTTTAGACTTGCTGCCACGAGCTGAATCGAATGCAGCCAAGAGCGAGCGTCTAGGACTTACGGTTCAGGAGTTATTCACAGAAACATGGTTCTTTTACTGCCAGCCGCGAAAGCGAAAATAACCAAGATCGAGCGTCTAGGATTTACTTGTCAATAACTCGCCTGGGAAACATCCAGAGAAGTCAAACACAGTGCTCCTATACTAATTGCCAGGCGCTGAGACGAATGCCGCCAAGATCGAGCGTCTAGGACTTACGGTTCAGGAGTTATTCACAGAAACATGGTTCTGAACATGCTGCCAATTTCTCGCCTGGGAAACATGCAGAGAAGTCCAAGATAGTGTTTTTTAGACTGGCTGCCACGAGCTGAATCGAATGCAGCCAAGAGCGAGCGTCTAGGACTTACGGTTCAGGAGTTATTCACAGAAACATGGTTCTGAACATGCTGCCAATTGCTCGCCTGGGAAACATGCAGAGAAGTCCAAGATAGTGTTTTTTAGACTGGCTGCCACGAGCTGAATCGAATGCAGCCAAGAGCGAGCGTCTAGGACTTACGGTTCAGGAGTTATTCACAGAAACATGGTTCTGAACATGCTGCCAATTGCTCGCCTGGGAAACATGCAGAGAAGTCCAAGATAGTGTTTTTTAGACTGGCTGCCACGAGCTGAATCGAATGCAGCCAAGAGCGAGCGTCTAGGACTTACGGTTCAGGAGTTATTCACAGAAACATGGTTCTTTTACTGCCAGCCGCGAAAGCGAAAATAACCAAGATCGAGCGTCTAGGATTTACTTGTCAATAACTCGCCTGGGAAACATCCAGAGAAGTCAAACACAGTGCTCCTATACTAATTGCCAGGCGCTGAGACGAATGCCGCCAAGATCGAGCGTCTAGGACTTACGGTTCAGGAGTTATTCACAGAAACATGGTTCTGAACATGCTGCCAATTTCTCGCCTGGGAAACATGCAGAGAAGTCCAAGATAGTGTTTTTTAGACTGGCTGCCACGAGCTGAATCGAATGCAGCCAAGAGCGAGCGTCTAGGACTTACGGTTCAGGAGTTATTCACAGAAACATGGTTCTTTTACTGCCAGCCGCGAAAGCGAAAATAACCAAGATCGAGCGTCTAGGATTTACTTGCCAATTGCTCGCCTGGGAAACATGCAGAGAAGTCCAAGATAGTGTTTTTTAGACTGGCTGCCACGAGCTGAATCGAATGCAGCCAAGAGCGAGCGTCTAGGACTTACGGTTCAGGAGTTATTCACAGAAACATGGTTCTGAACATGCTGCCAATTGCTCGCCTGGGAAACATGCAGAGAAGTCCAAGATAGTGTTTTTTAGACTGGCTGCCACGAGCTGAATCGAATGCAGCCAAGAGCGAGAGTCTAGGACTTACGGTTCAGGAGTTATTCACAGAAACATGGTTCTTTTACTGCCAGCCGCGAAAGCGAAAATAACCAAGATCGAGCGTCTAGGATTTACTTGTCAATAACTCGCCTGGGAAACATCCAGAGAAGTCAAACACAGTGCTCCTATACTAATTGCCAGGCGCTGAGACGAATGCCGCCAAGATCGAGCGTCTAGGACTTACGGTTCAGGAGTTATTCACAGAAACATGGTTCTGAACATGCTGCCAATTTCTCGCCTGGGAAACATGCAGAGAAGTCCAAGATAGTGTTTTTTAGACTGGCTGCCACGAGCTGAATCGAATGCAGCCAAGAGCGAGCGTCTAGGACTTACGGTTCAGGAGTTATTCACAGAAACATGGTTCTTTTACTGCCAGCCGCGAAAGCGAAAATAACCAAGATCGAGCGTCTAGGATTTACTTGTCAATAACTCGCCTGGGAAACATCCAGAGAAGTCAAACACAGTGCTCCTATACTAATTGCCAGGCGCTGAGACGAATGCCGCCAAGATCGAGCGTCTAGGACTTACGGTTCAGGAGTTATTCAAAGAAACATGGTTCTGAACATGCTGCCAATTTCTCGCCTGGGAAACATGCAGAGAAGTCCAAGATAGTGTTTTTTAGACTGGCTGCCACGAGCTGAATCGAATGCAGCCAAGAGCGAGCGTCTAGGACTTACGGTTCAGGAGTTATTCACAGAAACATGGTTCTGAACATGCTGCCAATTGCTCGCCTGGGAAACATGCAGAGAAGTCCGAGATAGTGTTTTTTAGACTGGCTGCCACGAGCTGAATCGAATGCAGCCAAGAGCGAGCGTCTAGGACTTACGGTTCAGGAGTTATTCACAGAAACATGGTTCTGAACATGCTGCCAATTTCTCGCCTGGGAAACATGCAGAGAAGTCCAAGATAGTGTTTTTTAGACTGGCTGCCACGAGCTGAATCGAATGCAGCCAAGAGCGAGCGTCTAGGACTTACGGTTCAGGAGTTATTCACAGAAACATGGTTCTTTTACTGCCAGCCGCGAAAGCGAAAATAACCAAGATCGAGCGTCTAGGATTTACTTGTCAATAACTCGCCTGGGAAACATCCAGAGAAGTCAAACACAGTGCTCCTATACTAATTGCCAGGCGCTGAGACGAATGCCGCCAAGATCGAGCGTCTAGGACTTACGGTTCAGGAGTTATTCACAGAAACATGGTTCTGAACATGCTGCCAATTGCTCGCCTGGGAAACATGCAGAGAAGTCCAAGATAGTGTTTTTTAGACTGGCTGCCACGAGCTGAATCGGAATGCAGCCAAGAGCGAGCGTCTAGGACTTACGGTTCAGGAGTTATTCACAGAAACATGGTTCTGAACATGCTGCCAATTGCTCGCCTGGGAAACATGCAGAGAAGTCCAAGATAGTGTTTTTTAGACTGGCTGCCACGAGCTGAATCGAATGCAGCCAAGAGCGAGCGTCTAGGACTTACGGTTCAGGAGTTATTCACAGAAACATGGTTCTTTTACTGCCAGCCGCGAAAGCGAAAATAACCAAGATCGAGCGTCTAGGATTTACTTGTCAATAACTCGCCTGGGAAACATCCAGAGAAGTCAAACACAGTGCTCCTATACTAATTGCCAGGCGCTGAGACGAATGCCGCCAAGATCGAGCGTCTAGGACTTACGGTTCAGGAGTTATTCACAGAAACATGGTTCTGAACATGCTGCCAATTTCTCGTCTGGGAAACATGCAGAGAAGTCCAAGATAGTGTTTTTTAGACTGGCTGCCACGAGCTGAATCGAATGCAGCCAAGAGCGAGCGTCTAGGACTTACGGTTCAGGAGTTATTCACAGAAACATGGTTCTTTTACTGCCAGCCGCGAAAGCGAAAATAACCAAGATCGAGCGTCTAGGATTTACTTGTCAATAACTCGCCTGGGAAACATCCAGAGAAGTCAAACACAGTGCTCCTATACTAATTGCCAGGCGCTGAGACGAATGCCGCCAAGATCGAGCGTCTAGGACTTACGGTTCAGGAGTTATTCACAGAAACATGGTTCTGAACATGCTGCCAATTTCTCGCCTGGGAAACATGCAGAGAAGTCCAAGATAGTGTTTTTTAGACTGGCTGCCACGAGCTGAATCGAATGCAGCCAAGAGCGAGCGTCTAGGACTTACGGTTCAGGAGTTATTCACAGAACATGGTTCTGAACATGCTGCCAATTGCTCGCCTGGGAAACATGCAGAGAAGTCCAAGATAGTGTTTTTTAGACTGGCTGCCACGAGCTGAATCGAATGCAGCCAAGAGCGAGCGTCTAGGACTTACGGTTCAGGAGTTATTCACAGAAACATGGTTCTGAACATGCTGCCAATTGCTCGCCTGGGAAACATGCAGAGAAGTCCAAGATAGTGTTTTTTAGACTGGCTGCCACGAGCTGAATCGAATGCAGCCAAGAGCGAGCGTCTAGGACTTACGGTTCAGGAGTTATTCACAGAAACATGGTTCTTTTACTGCCAGCCGCGAAAGCGAAAATAACCAAGATCGAGCGTCTAGGATTTACTTGTCAATAACTCGCCTGGGAAACATCCAGAGAAGTCAAACACAGTGCTCCTATACTAATTGCCAGGCGCTGAGACGAATGCCGCCAAGATCGAGCGTCTAGGACTTACGGTTCAGGAGTTATTCACAGAAACATGGTTCTGAACATGCTGCCAATTTCTCGCCTGGGAAACATGCAGAGAAGTCCAAGATAGTGTTTTTTAGACTGGCTGCCACGAGCTGAATCGAATGCAGCCAAGAGCGAGCGTCTAGGACTTACGGTTCAGGAGTTATTCACAGAAACATGGTTCTGAACATGCTGCCAATTTCTCGCCTGGGAAACATGCAGAGAAGTCCAAGATAGTGTTTTTTAGACTGGCTGCCACGAGCTGAATCGAATGCAGCCAAGAGCGAGCGTCTAGGACTTACGGTTCAGGAGTTATTCACAGAAACATGGTTCTGAACATGCTGCCAATTGCTCGCCTGGGAAACATGCAGAGAAGTCCAAGATAGTGTTTTTTAGACTGGCTGCCACGAGCTGAATCGAATGCAGCCAAGAGCGAGCGTCTAGGACTTACGGTTCAGGAGTTATTCACAGAAACATGGTTCTGAACATGCTGCCAATTGCTCGCCTGGGAAACATGCAGAGAAGTCCAAGATAGTGTTTTTTAGACTGGCTGCCACGAGCTGAATCGAATGCAGCCAAGAGCGAGCGTCTAGGACTTACGGTTCAGGAGTTATTCACAGAAACATGGTTCTTTTACTGCCAGCCGCGAAAGCGAAAATAACCAAGATCGAGCGTCTAGGATTTACTTGTCAATAACTCGCCTGGGAAACATCCAGAGAAGTCAAACACAGTGCTCCTATACTAATTGCCAGGCGCTGAGACGAATGCCGCCAAGATCGAGCGTCTAGGACTTACGGTTCAGGAGTTATTCACAGAAACATGGTTCTGAACATGCTGCCAATTGCTCGCCTGGGAAACATGCAGAGAAGTCCAAGATAGTGTTTTTTAGACTGGCTGCCACGAGCTGAATCGAATGCAGCCAAGAGCGAGCGTCTAGGACTTACGGTTCAGGAGTTATTCACAGAAACATGGTTCTTTTACTGCCAGCCGCGAAAGCGAAAATAACCAAGATCGAGCGTCTAGGATTTACTTGCCAATTGCTCGCCTGGGAAACATGCAGAGAAGTCCAAGATAGTGTTTTTTAGACTGGCTGCCACGAGCTGAATCGAATGCAGCCAAGAGCGAGCGTCTAGGACTTACGGTTCAGGAGTTATTCACAGAAACATGGTTCTGAACATGCTGCCAATTGCTCGCCTGGGAAACATGCAGAGAAGTCCAAGATAGTGTTTTTTAGACTGGCTGCCACGAGCTGAATCGAATGCAGCCAAGAGCGAGAGTCTAGGACTTACGGTTCAGGAGTTATTCACAGAAACATGGTTCTTTTACTGCCAGCCGCGAAAGCGAAAATAACCAAGATCGAGCGTCTAGGATTTACTTGTCAATAACTCGCCTGGGAAACATCCAGAGAAGTCAAACACAGTGCTCCTATACTAATTGCCAGGCGCTGAGACGAATGCCGCCAAGATCGAGCGTCTAGGACTTACGGTTCAGGAGTTATTCACAGAAACATGGTTCTGAACATGCTGCCAATTTCTCGCCTGGGAAACATGCAGAGAAGTCCAAGATAGTGTTTTTTAGACTGGCTGCCACGAGCTGAATCGAATGCAGCCAAGAGCGAGCGTCTAGGACTTACGGTTCAGGAGTTATTCACAGAAACATGGTTCTTTTACTGCCAGCCGCGAAAGCGAAAATAACCAAGATCGAGCGTCTAGGATTTACTTGTCAATAACTCGCCTGGGAAACATCCAGAGAAGTCAAACACAGTGCTCCTATACTAATTGCCAGGCGCTGAGACGAATGCCGCCAAGATCGAGCGTCTAGGACTTACGGTTCAGGAGTTATTCAAAGAAACATGGTTCTGAACATGCTGCCAATTTCTCGCCTGGGAAACATGCAGAGAAGTCCAAGATAGTGTTTTTTAGACTGGCTGCCACGAGCTGAATCGAATGCAGCCAAGAGCGAGCGTCTAGGACTTACGGTTCAGGAGTTATTCACAGAAACATGGTTCTGAACATGCTGCCAATTGCTCGCCTGGGAAACATGCAGAGAAGTCCGAGATAGTGTTTTTTAGACTGGCTGCCACGAGCTGAATCGAATGCAGCCAAGAGCGAGCGTCTAGGACTTACGGTTCAGGAGTTATTCACAGAACATGGTTCTGAACATGCTGCCAATTTCTCGCCTGGGAAACATGCAGAGAAGTCCAAGATAGTGTTTTTTAGACTGGCTGCCACGAGCTGAATCGAATGCAGCCAAGAGCGAGCGTCTAGGACTTACGGTTCAGGAGTTATTCACAGAAACATGGTTCTTTTACTGCCAGCCGCGAAAGCGAAAATAACCAAGATCGAGCGTCTAGGATTTACTTGTCAATAACTCGCCTGGGAAACATCCAGAGAAGTCAAACACAGTGCTCCTATACTAATTGCCAGGCGCTGAGACGAATGCCGCCAAGATCGAGCGTCTAGGACTTACGGTTCAGGAGTTATTCACAGAAACATGGTTCTGAACATGCTGCCAATTGCTCGCCTGGGAAACATGCAGAGAAGTCCAAGATAGTGTTTTTTAGACTGGCTGCCACGAGCTGAATCGAATGCAGCCAAGAGCGAGCGTCTAGGACTTACGGTTCAGGAGTTATTCACAGAAACATGGTTCTGAACATGCTGCCAATTGCTCGCCTGGGAAACATGCAGAGAAGTCCAAGATAGTGTTTTTTAGACTGGCTGCCACGAGCTGAATCGAATGCAGCCAAGAGCGAGCGTCTAGGACTTACGGTTCAGGAGTTATTCACAGAAACATGGTTCTGAACATGCTGCCAATTGCTCGCCTGGGAAACATGCAGAGAAGTCCAAGATAGTGTTTTTTAGACTGGCTGCCACGAGCTGAATCGAATGCAGCCAAGAGCGAGCGTCTAGGACTTACGGTTCAGGAGTTATTCACAGAAACATGGTTCTGAACATGCTGCCAATTGCTCGCCTGGGAAACATGCAGAGAAGTCCAAGATAGTGTTTTTTAGACTGGCTGCCACGAGCTGAATCGAATGCAGCCAAGAGCGAGCGTCTAGGACTTACGGTTCAGGAGTTATTCACAGAAACATGGTTCTTTTACTGCCAGCCGCGAAAGCGAAAATAACCAAGATCGAGCGTCTAGGATTTACTTGTCAATAACTCGCCTGGGAAACATCCAGAGAAGTCAAACACAGTGCTCCTATACTAATTGCCAGGCGCTGAGACGAATGCCGCCAAGATCGAGCGTCTAGGACTTACGGTTCAGGAGTTATTCACAGAAACATGGTTCTGAACATGCTGCCAATTTCTCGCCTGGGAAACATGCAGAGAAGTCCAAGATAGTGTTTTTAGACTGGCTGCCACGAGCTGAATCGAATGCAGCCAAGAGCGAGCGTCTAGGACTTACGGTTCAGGAGTTATTCACAGAAACATGGTTCTTTTACTGCCAGCCGCGAAAGCGAAAATAACCAAGATCGAGCGTCTAGGATTTACTTGTCAATAACTCGCCTGGGAAACATCCAGAGAAGTCAAACACAGTGCTCCTATACTAATTGCCAGGCGCTGAGACGAATGCCGCCAAGATCGAGCGTCTAGGACTTACGGTTCAGGAGTTATTCAAAGAAACATGGTTCTGAACATGCTGCCAATTTCTCGCCTGGGAAACATGCAGAGAAGTCCAAGATAGTGTTTTTAGACTGGCTGCCACGAGCTGAATCGAATGCAGCCAAGAGCGAGCGTCTAGGACTTACGGTTCAGGAGTTATTCACAGAAACATGGTTCTGAACATGCTGCCAATTGCTCGCCTGGGAAACATGCAGAGAAGTCCGAGATAGTGTTTTTTAGACTGGCTGCCACGAGCTGAATCGAATGCAGCCAAGAGCGAGCGTCTAGGACTTACGGTTCAGGAGTTATTCACAGAAACATGGTTCTGAACATGCTGCCAATTTCTCGCCTGGGAAACATGCAGAGAAGTCCAAGATAGTGTTTTTTAGACTGGCTGCCACGAGCTGAATCGAATGCAGCCAAGAGCGAGCGTCTAGGACTTACGGTTCAGGAGTTATTCACAGAAACATGGTTCTTTTACTGCCAGCCGCGAAAGCGAAAATAACCAAGATCGAGCGTCTAGGATTTACTTGTCAATAACTCGCCTGGGAAACATCCAGAGAAGTCAAACACAGTGCTCCTATACTAATTGCCAGGCGCTGAGACGAATGCCGCCAAGATCGAGCGTCTAGGACTTACGGTTCAGGAGTTATTCACAGAAACATGGTTCTGAACATGCTGCCAATTGCTCGCCTGGGAAACATGCAGAGAAGTCCAAGATAGTGTTTTTTAGACTGGCTGCCCACGAGCTGAATCGAATGCAGCCAAGAGCGAGCGTCTAGGACTTACGGTTCAGGAGTTATTCACAGAAACATGGTTCTGAACATGCTGCCAATTGCTCGCCTGGGAAACATGCAGAGAAGTCCAAGATAGTGTTTTTTAGACTGGCTGCCACGAGCTGAATCGAATGCAGCCAAGAGCGAGCGTCTAGGACTTACGGTTCAGGAGTTATTCACAGAAACATGGTTCTTTTACTGCCAGCCGCGAAAGCGAAAATAACCAAGATCGAGCGTCTAGGATTTACTTGTCAATAACTCGCCTGGGAAACATCCAGAGAAGTCAAACACAGTGCTCCTATACTAATTGCCAGGCGCTGAGACGAATGCCGCCAAGATCGAGCGTCTAGGACTTACGGTTCAGGAGTTATTCACAGAAACATGGTTCTGAACATGCTGCCAATTTCTCGCCTGGGAAACATGCAGAGAAGTCCAAGATAGTGTTTTTTAGACTGGCTGCCACGAGCTGAATCGAATGCAGCCAAGAGCGAGCGTCTAGGACTTACGGTTCAGGAGTTATTCACAGAAACATGGTTCTTTTACTGCCAGCCGCGAAAGCGAAAATAACCAAGATCGAGCGTCTAGGATTTACTTGTCAATAACTCGCCTGGGAAACATCCAGAGAAGTCAAACACAGTGCTCCTATACTAATTGCCAGGCGCTGAGACGAATGCCGCCAAGATCGAGCGTCTAGGACTTACGGTTCAGGAGTTATTCACAGAAACATGGTTCTGAACATGCTGCCAATTTCTCGCCTGGGAAACATGCAGAGAAGTCCAAGATAGTGTTTTTTAGACTGGCTGCCACGAGCTGAATCGAATGCAGCCAAGAGCGAGCGTCTAGGACTTACGGTTCAGGAGTTATTCACAGAAACATGGTTCTTTTACTGCCAGCCGCGAAAGCGAAAATAACCAAGATCGAGCGTCTAGGATTTACTTGTCAATAACTCGCCTGGGAAACATCCAGAGAAGTCAAACACAGTGCTCCTATACTAATTGCCAGGCGCTGAGACGAATGCCGCCAAGATCGAGCGTCTAGGACTTACGGTTCAGGAGTTATTCACAGAAACATGGTTCTGAACATGCTGCCAATTTCTCGCCTGGGAAACATGCAGAGAAGTCCAAGATAGTGTTTTTTAGACTGGCTGCCACGAGCTGAATCGAATGCAGCCAAGAGCGAGCGTCTAGGACTTACGGTTCAGGAGTTATTCACAGAAACATGGTTCTAAACATGCTGCCAATTGCTCGCCTGGGAAACATGCAGAGAAGTCCGAGATAGTGTTTTTTAGACTGGCTGCCACGAGCTGAATCGAATGCAGCCAAGAGCGAGCGTCTAGGACTTACGGTTCAGGAGTTATTCACAGAAACATGGTTCTGAACATGCTGCCAATTTCTCGCCTGGGAAACATGCAGAGAAGTCCAAGATAGTGTTTTTTAGACTGGCTGCCACGAGCTGAATCGAATGCAGCCAAGAGCGAGCGTCTAGGACTTACGGTTCAGGAGTTATTCACAGAAACATGGTTCTGAACATGCTGCCAATTGCTCGCCTGGGAAACATGCAGAGAAGTCCAAGATAGTGTTTTTTAGACTGGCTGCCACGAGCTGAATCGAATGCAGCCAAGAGCGAGCGTCTAGGACTTACGGTTCAGGAGTTATTCACAGAAACATGGTTCTGAACATGCTGCCAATTGCTCGCCTGGGAAACATGCAGAGAAGTCCAAGATAGTGTTTTTTAGACTGGCTGCCACGAGCTGAATCGAATGCAGCCAAGAGCGAGCGTCTAGGACTTACGGTTCAGGAGTTATTCACAGAAACATGGTTCTTTTACTGCCAGCCGCGAAAGCGAAAATAACCAAGATCGAGCGTCTAGGATTTACTTGTCAATAACTCGCCTGGGAAACATCCAGAGAAGTCAAACACAGTGCTCCTATACTAATTGCCAGGCGCTGAGACGAATGCCGCCAAGATCGAGCGTCTAGGACTTACGGTTCAGGAGTTATTCACAGAAACATGGTTCTGAACATGCTGCCAATTTCTCGCCTGGGAAACATGCAGAGAAGTCCAAGATAGTGTTTTTTAGACTGGCTGCCACGAGCTGAATCGAATGCAGCCAAGAGCGAGCGTCTAGGACTTACGGTTCAGGAGTTATTCACAGAAACATGGTTCTTTTACTGCCAGCCGCGAAAGCGAAAATAACCAAGATCGAGCGTCTAGGATTTACTTGTCAATAACTCGCCTGGGAAACATCCAGAGAAGTCAAACACAGTGCTCCTATACTAATTGCCAGGCGCTGAGACGAATGCCGCCAAGATCGAGCGTCTAGGACTTACGGTTCAGGAGTTATTCACAGAAACATGGTTCTGAACATGCTGCCAATTTCTCGCCTGGGAAACATGCAGAGAAGTCCAAGATAGTGTTTTTTAGACTGGCTGCCACGAGCTGAATCGAATGCAGCCAAGAGCGAGCGTCTAGGACTTACGGTTCAGGAGTTATTCACAGAAACATGGTTCTGAACATGCTGCCAATTGCTCGCCTGGGAAACATGCAGAGAAGTCCAAGATAGTGTTTTTTAGACTGGCTGCCACGAGCTGAATCGAATGCAGCCAAGAGCGAGCGTCTAGGACTTACGGTTCAGGAGTTATTCACAGAAACATGGTTCTGAACATGCTGCCAATTGCTCGCCTGGGAAACATGCAGAGAAGTCCAAGATAGTGTTTTTTAGACTGGCTGCCACGAGCTGAATCGAATGCAGCCAAGAGCGAGCGTCTAGGACTTACGGTTCAGGAGTTATTCACAGAAACATGGTTCTTTTACTGCCAGCCGCGAAAGCGAAAATAACCAAGATCGAGCGTCTAGGATTTACTTGTCAATAACTCGCCTGGGAAACATCCAGAGAAGTCAAACACAGTGCTCCTATACTAATTGCCAGGCGCTGAGACGAATGCCGCCAAGATCGAGCGTCTAGGACTTACGGTTCAGGAGTTATTCACAGAAACATGGTTCTGAACATGCTGCCAATTTCTCGCCTGGGAAACATGCAGAGAAGTCCAAGATAGTGTTTTTTAGACTGGCTGCCACGAGCTGAATCGAATGCAGCCAAGAGCGAGAGTCTAGGACTTACGGTTCAGGAGTTATTCACAGAAACATGGTTCTGAACATGCTGCCAATTCTCGCCTGGGAAACATGCAGAGAAGTCCAAGATAGTGTTTTTTAGACTGGCTGCCACGAGCTGAATCGAATGCAGCCAAGAGCGAGCGTCTAGGACTTACGGTTCAGGAGTTATTCACAGAAACATGGTTCTGAACATGCTGCCAATTGCTCGCCTGGGAAACATGCAGAGAAGTCCAAGATAGTGTTTTTTAGACTGGCTGCCACGAGCTGAATCGAATGCAGCCAAGAGCGAGCGTCTAGGACTTACGGTTCAGGAGTTATTCACAGAAACATGGTTCTGAACATGCTGCCAATTGCTCGCCTGGGAAACATGCAGAGAAGTCCAAGATAGTGTTTTTTAGACTGGCTGCCACGAGCTGAATCGAATGCAGCCAAGAGCGAGCGTCTAGGACTTACGGTTCAGGAGTTATTCACAGAAACATGGTTCTTTTACTGCCAGCCGCGAAAGCGAAAATAACCAAGATCGAGCGTCTAGGATTTACTTGTCAATAACTCGCCTGGGAAACATCCAGAGAAGTCAAACACAGTGCTCCTATACTAATTGCCAGGCGCTGAGACGAATGCCGCCAAGATCGAGCGTCTAGGACTTACGGTTCAGGAGTTATTCACAGAAACATGGTTCTGAACATGCTGCCAATTTCTCGCCTGGGAAACATGCAGAGAAGTCCAAGATAGTGTTTTTTAGACTGGCTGCCACGAGCTGAATCGAATGCAGCCAAGAGCGAGCGTCTAGGACTTACGGTTCAGGAGTTATTCACAGAAACATGGTTCTTTTACTGCCAGCCGCGAAAGCGAAAATAACCAAGATCGAGCGTCTAGGATTTACTTGTCAATAACTCGCCTGGGAAACATCCAGAGAAGTCAAACACAGTGCTCCTATACTAATTGCCAGGCGCTGAGACGAATGCCGCCAAGATCGAGCGTCTAGGACTTACGGTTCAGGAGTTATTCACAGAAACATGGTTCTGAACATGCTGCCAATTTCTCGCCTGGGAAACATGCAGAGAAGTCCAAGATAGTGTTTTTAGACTGGCTGCCACGAGCTGAATCGAATGCAGCCAAGAGCGAGCGTCTAGGACTTACGGTTCAGGAGTTATTCACAGAAACATGGTTCTTTTACTGCCAGCCGCGAAAGCGAAAATAACCAAGATCGAGCGTCTAGGATTTACTTGTCAATAACTCGCCTGGGAAACATCCAGAGAAGTCAAACACAGTGCTCCTATACTAATTGCCAGGCGCTGAGACGAATGCCGCCAAGATCGAGCGTCTAGGACTTACGGTTCAGGAGTTATTCACAGAAACATGGTTCTGAACATGCTGCCAATTTCTCGCCTGGGAAACATGCAGAGAGAAGTCCAAGATAGTGTTTTTTAGACTGGCTGCCACGAGCTGAATCGAATGCAGCCAAGAGCGAGCGTCTAGGACTTACGGTTCAGGAGTTATTCACAGAAACATGGTTCTAAACATGCTGCCAATTGCTCGCCTGGGAAACATGCAGAGAAGTCCGAGATAGTGTTTTTTAGACTGGCTGCCACGAGCTGAATCGAATGCAGCCAAGAGCGAGCGTCTAGGACTTACGGTTCAGGAGTTATTCACAGAAACATGGTTCTGAACATGCTGCCAATTTCTCGCCTGGGAAACATGCAGAGAAGTCCAAGATAGTGTTTTTTAGACTGGGCTGCCACGAGCTGAATCGAATGCAGCCAAGAGCGAGCGTCTAGGACTTACGGTTCAGGAGTTATTCACAGAAACATGGTTCTGAACATGCTGCCAATTGCTCGCCTGGGAAACATGCAGAGAAGTCCAAGATAGTGTTTTTTAGACTGGCTGCCACGAGCTGAATCGAATGCAGCCAAGAGCGAGCGTCTAGGACTTACGGTTCAGGAGTTATTCACAGAAACATGGTTCTGAACATGCTGCCAATTGCTCGCCTGGGAAACATGCAGAGAAGTCCAAGATAGTGTTTTTTAGACTGGCTGCCACGAGCTGAATCGAATGCAGCCAAGAGCGAGCGTCTAGGACTTACGGTTCAGGAGTTATTCACAGAAACATGGTTCTTTTACTGCCAGCCGCGAAAGCGAAAATAACCAAGATCGAGCGTCTAGGATTTACTTGTCAATAACTCGCCTGGGAAACATCCAGAGAAGTCAAACACAGTGCTCCTATACTAATTGCCAGGCGCTGAGACGAATGCCGCCAAGATCGAGCGTCTAGGACTTACGGTTCAGGAGTTATTCACAGAAACATGGTTCTGAACATGCTGCCAATTTCTCGCCTGGGAAACATGCAGAGAAGTCCAAGATAGTGTTTTTTAGACTGGCTGCCACGAGCTGAATCGAATGCAGCCAAGAGCGA
>NW_027462064.1:0-47416 GCF_050947455.1 Rhinoderma darwinii
GTGTTTCATGCCTCCCTCCTGAAACGCTGCTCCCCGTCCTTGGCCCCCTCGAGGAAACCTCCTGTTCCCGTCCTCACCCCTGAGGGGGTGGAATTTGAGGTGGCCAGGATCGTGGACAGCAAGATGGTCCAAGGCTCCCTCCAGTACCTGGTCCATTGGAGAGGATACGGGCCCGAGGAGAGGACTTGGGTACCCGCCCGGGATGTTCACGCTGGGGTATTGGTCAGGAGGTTCCACCTGCGTTTCCCCAGTAAGCCAGGTCCACTTAGAAAGGGTCCGGTGGCCCCTCATAAAAGGGGGGGTACTGTAAAGGATCTGCCAGGCACTGCTTCGGGGTTAACTCCCAGAATTAATCAGTCAACACCTGAGTGTACATCCCTGAGACAGACACCAGCTTCCTCCACTCAGGCTGGCAGGCTTAGGAGTGGGAGAGCCTATCGCAACCTGGCCAGACTCAGCTAGCTCCCGCCCTCGGTCTATTTAAGCCTGCTCTTCCTGTCCATCTGTGCTTGTGAATTCTTTCCTTGAGGTTTCCTGGCCCAGCTACAGCTCCTGCTACTTTTTGATCCTGCTCCATACAGACCCCGGCTTACCGACTACTCTTCTGCTTTTCGCTTTGTACCTCGCACTCTCCTGGCTTGACTCGGCTCGTTCACTACTCTGTTGCTCACGGTGTTTCCGCGAGCAACTGCCCATTTCCCTTGCTTGTATTCCCTTGTTTGTTTGTCGTGTTTGTCATGCACTTACTGAGCGCAGGGACCGCCGCCCAGTTGTACCCCGTCGCCTAGGGCGGGTCGTTGCAAGTAGGCAGGGACAGAGTGGCGGGTAGATTAGGGCTCACTTGTCCGTTTCCCTACCCCCCCCCACCATTACATAGTGACTGAATAATACCCCATACTGTTACTGAATAATACCACCACACCATAACCACATAGTGACTGAATAATACCCCCATACTGTTACTGAATAATACCTCCACACCATAACCACATAGTGACTGAATAATACCCCCATACTGTTACTGAATAATACCTCCACACCATAACCACATAGTGACTGAATAATACCCCCATACTGTTACTGAATAATACCACCATACCATAACCACATAGTGACTGAATAATACCCCCATACTGTTACTGAATAATACCTCCACACCATAACCACATAGTGACTGAATAATACCCCCATACTGTTACTGAATAATACCTCCACACCATAACCACATAGTGACTGAATAATACCCCCATACTGTTACTGAATAATACCTCCACACCATAACCACATAGTGACTGAATAATACCCCCATACTGTTACTGAATAATACCACCATACCATAACCCCATAGTGACTGAATAATACCCCCATACTGTTACTGCATAATACCACCACACCATTTACCACATAGTGACTGAATAATACCCCCATACTGTTACTGAATAATAACACCACACCATAATCACATAGTGACTGAATAATACCGACACACCATAACCACATAGTGACTGAATAATACCCCCATACTGTTAATGAATAATACCACCAAACCATAACCACATAGTGACTGAATAATACCACCATACTGTTACTGAATAATACCGCCACATCATAACCACATGGTGTCTGAATAATACCGACACACCATAACCACATAGTGACTGAATAATACCCCCATACTGTAACTGAATAATACCCCCACACCATAACCATATAGTGACTGAATAATACCCCCATACTGTTACTGAATAATACTCCCACATCATAACCACATAGTGTCTGAATAATACCCCCATACTGTTACTGAATAATACCCCCACACCATAACCACATAGTGACTGAATAATACCCCCATACTGTTACTGAATAATACCACCACACCATAACCACATAGTGACTGAATAATACCTCCATACTGTTACTGAATAATACCACCACACCATAACCACATAGTGACTGAATAATACCTCCATACTGTTAGTGAATAATACCAACACACCATAACCCCATAGTGACTGAATAATACCCCCATACTGTTACTGAATAATACCCCCACGCCATAACCACATAGTGACTGAATAATACCCCCATACCGTTACTGAATAATACCGCCACACCATAACCACATAGTGACTGAATAATACCCCCATACTGTTACTGAATAATACCACCACACCATAACCACATAGTGACTGACTAATACCCCCATACTGTTACTGAATAATACCGCCACACCATAACCACATAGTGACTGACTAATACCCCCATACTGTTACTGAATAATACCGCCACACCATAACCACATAGTGACTGAATAATACCACCATACTGTTACTGAATAATACCTCCACACCATAACCACATAGTGACTGTATAATACCCCCATACTGTTACTGAATAATACAACACACCATGACCACATAGTGACTGAATAATACCCCCATACTGTTACTGAATAATACCGCCACACCATAACCACATAGTGACTGAATAATACCCCCATACTGTTACTGAATAATACCACCACACCATAACCCCATAGTGACTGAATAATACCTCCATACTGTTACTGAATAATACCACCACATCATAACCACATAGTGACTGAATAATACCCCCATACTGTTACAGAATAATACCGCCACACCATAACCACATAGTGACTGAATAATACCCTCATACTGTTACTGAATAATACCTCCACACCATAACCACATAGTGACTGAATAATACCCCCATACTGTTACTGAATAATACCTCCACACCATAACCACATAGTGACTGAATAATACCCCCATACTGTTACTGAATAATACCACCACACCATAACCACATAGTGACTGACTAATACCTCCATACTGTTACTGAATAATACCCCCATACTGTTACTGAATAATACCTCCACACCATAACCACATAGTGACTGAATAATACCCCCATACTGATACTGAATAATACCACCACACCATAACCACATAGTGACTGACTAATACCTCCATACTGTTACTGAATAATACCCCCATACTGTTACTGAATAATACCACCACACCATAACCACATAGTGACTGTATAATACCCCCATACTGTTACTGAATAATACCTCCACACCATAACCACATAGTGACTAAATAATACCCCATACTGTTACTGAATAATACCCCCACATCATAACCACATAGTGACTGAATAATACCCTCATACTGTTACTGAATAATACTGCCACACCATAACCACATAGTGACTGAATAATACCCCCATACTGTTACTGAATAATACCACCACACCATAACCACATAGTGACTGAATAATACCACCATACTGTTACTGATAATACCACCATACCATAACCACATAGTGACTAAATAATACCCCCATACTGTTACTGAATAATACCACCACACCATAACCACATAGTGACTGAATAATACCTCCATACTGTTACTGAATAATACCACCACACCATAACCACATAGTGACTGAATAATACCCCCATACTGTTACTGAATAATACCGCCACACCATAACCACATAGTGACTGAATAATACCCCCATACTGTTACTGAATAATACCACCACACCATAACCCCATAGTGACTGAATAATACCTCCATACTGTTACTGAATAATACCACCACATCATAACCACATAGTGACTGAATAATACCCCCATACTGTTACAGAATAATACCGCCACACCATAACCACATAGTGACTGAATAATACCCTCATACTGTTACTGAATAATACCTCCACACCATAACCACATAGTGACTGAATAATACCCCCATACTGTTACTGAATAATACCTCCACACCATAACCACATAGTGACTGAATAATACCCCCATACTGTTACTGAATAATACCTCCACACCATAACCACATAGTGACTGAATAATACCCCCATACTGTTACTGAATAATACCACCACACCATAACCACATAGTGACTGAATAATACCCCCATACTGTTACTGAATAATACCTCCACACCATAACCACATAGTGACTGAATAATACCCCCATACTGTTACTGAATAATACCGCCACATCATAACCACATAGTGACTGAATAATACTCCCATACTGTTACTGAATAATACCACCACACCATAACCACATAGTGACTGATTAATACCCCCATAATGTTACTGAATAATACCACCACATCATAACCACATAGTGACTGAATAATACCCCCATACTGTTACTGCATAATACCACCACACCATAACCACATAGTGACTGACTAATACACCCATACTGTTACTGAATAATACCACCACACCATAACCACATAGTGACTGAATAATACCCCCATACTGTTACTGAATAATACCTCCACACCATAACCACATAGTGACTGAATAATACCCCCATACTGTTACTGAATAATACCTCCACACCATAACCACATAGTGACTGAATAATACCCCCATACTGTTACTGAATAATACCACCACACCATAACCACATAGTGACTGACTAATACCTCCATACTGTTACTGAATAATACCCCCATACTGTTACTGAATAATACCTCCACACCATAACCACATAGTGACTGAATAATACCCCCATACTGATACTGAATAATACCACCACACCATAACCACATAGTGACTGACTAATACCTCCATACTGTTACTGAATAATACCCCCATACTGTTACTGAATAATACCACCACACCATAACCACATAGTGACTGTATAATACCCCCATACTGTTACTGAATAATACCGCTACACTATAACCACATAGTGACTGAATAATACCCCCATACTGTCACTGAATAATACCTCCACACCATAACCACATAATGACTGAATAATACCCCCATACTGATACTGAATAATACCACCACACCATAACCACATAGTGACTGAATAATACCCCCATACTGTCACTGAATAATACCTCCACACCATAACCACATAGTGACTAAATAATACCCCCATACTGTTACTGAATAATACCACCACACCATAACCACATAGTGACTGACTAATACCTCCATACTGTTACTGAATAATACCCCCATACTGTTACTGAATAATACCTCCACACCATAACCACATAGTGACTGAATAATACCCCCATACTGATACTGAATAATACCACCACACCATAACCACATAGTGACTGAATAATACCCCCATACTGTTACTGAATAATACCACCACACCATAACCACATAGTGACTGACTAATACCTCCATACTGTTACTGAATAATAACCCCATACTGTTACTGAATAATACCCCCACATCATAACCACATAGTGACTGAATAATACCCTCATACTGTTACTGAATAATACCACCACACCATAACCACATAGTGACTGACTAATACCCCCATACTGTTACTGAATAATACCACCACACCATAACCACATAGTGACTGAATAATACCCCCATACTGATACTGAATAATACCACCACACCATAACCACATAGTGACTGACTAATACCTCCATACTGTTACTGAATAATACCCCCATACTGTTACTGAATAATACCACCACACCATAACCACATAGTGACTGTATAATACCCCCATACTGTTACTGACTAATACCACCACACCATAACCACATAGTGACTGAATAATACCCTCATACTGTTACTGAATAATACCACCACACCATAACCACATAGTGACTGTATAATACCCCCATACTGTTACTGACTAATACCACCACACCATAACCACATAGTGACTGACTAATACCCCCATACTGTTACTGAATAATACCTGCATACCATAACCACATAGTGACTGAATAATACCACCATACTGATACTGAATAATACCTCCTCACCATAACCACATAGTGACTGACTAATACCCCCATACTGTTACTGAATAATACCTGCATACCATAACCACATAGTGACTGAATAATACCACCATACTGTTACTGAATAATACCACCACACCATAACCACATAGTGACTGAATAATACCCTCATACTGTTACTGAATAATACCCCCAGCCCACTAGCTGGCATTAACTCCTTTATTACTCTACACCACTAAAAGTCATCAACCCATTTAATACCCTCGTTCACTAAGGATGTAAACATTTACCCGTTTATTGGCCTAAAACCCAGAGCTGTTACCATAAGCCCCTTAATTTTCCTAGCCCAGGGTTGTTCCCATTAACCCCTTGCTATCCTAACTATATATATATTATCACCCCCTTTATCTCGATTGACCACCAAGAAAAGAACATTACTTGTTAGCGGATCTAGAGATTCTTTGTTCTAGAAGATGCTCTAGAACACGCTGCCGGTTGGTGGGGACATCAGGTTTGACGTGACGGGTTCCCTTTAATGTTATTTTGATGGAGCAGCACCTAGGTCCATATATGTCCCCTCACTATCTACAAAAGCTCAGAGGGAACATTGTTGGGTAATGGGTGAAGGTTGCGAGAAGCTCCTCGTCAGACCGATGCTGCTCAGAAGAGATCACATAATACTGTGCAATGATCTAGAAAACATTAACAACCAGAAATGTAAGAATGTGCCTGACCTGTTTTATATACATATACACATGGTTTGCAAAAAATATTACTATTTTAAAGTGAAACTCCGGGAAGACTTTTGTAATTTGTAAAATGAAACTACTAGGGTCATGTAACATACCAGCGCCGTCGATTCTTTCACTTTGCTACACACTACGTACTTAACACCACAGGGAATAACTTCTGCTGCGTGTTACTGGGCTATACAGCAAAAGTTGCCAAAATCACCCTTACTTTTCTGACATCGCTTCCTGTTCTGCAGCTATTGGCTGAAGCTGCATCTCACAGACTTCCTGCTCTGCATGCAATCTACTCATAATACTGTGAGCTCTCTGCTCCCTTCTAGCTACTTATTTTATACTAGAAATCAGGGAGAATTACCCAAAGGGGAGCAGATATTTCAGTATTATGTGCACGCAGGGGGAGGGCAGAACAGGAAGTCTGTGTGGTGAAGCTTCAGCCATTAGTTGCCACCTACTTTGCTGTAACTCAATGCTCTGCATCATTTTGGCAATGTCTCCTATACCGTCCAGTAACATGCAGCATATCTTGTAATAGTCTGTGGTGTTAAGGATCTATAGGGTACAGAGCACCTTGGAAACTTACATTTAGTGGACCAGAGTGAAGGAATGAATGGCCCTGGTATTTTACATAACCCTAGTAGCTCCATTTTAAGGATTTCTATAGTATTTCAATTTAATGGTAAAAATTAGGAAAATTTCTTAACTACATTGACAGAAATTATAATCTATAGACTGTATAATAAAGAATTTAAAATGGCCATTCCAAAAACCGACGCCAAATACAATAGAATGAATACTTTGTTTCACATACTAATCACTGTGTCCCGGAAAAGCCTCCCATTTGCTTCAGAAAATCCAGAATTCAGAAGGTGTACCATGTTTATTAGAGTATTGCGCCACTTTTTCCATAACGTCCTGGGTAAGGAGTCATAACGCTGTGATGTATTATCCAACCGTGTCACTTACGTGGCACAGAACTTAGTGCAGGTTTTAATAAATTCCTTGCAATTCTCACCAACTGCCCTCTCCAATTTCATTGGTGCAAAATGGCATAATTCATAAACGTCGACCATTGACTCTCGTAATGTCGCCATCACTTCCTCCCGCAGAGGACAGCGTCAGGGCTGTCCGAGAGAAGCGATGGATGGGACCGTATTATGCCGCCTTCACACACTGCGGTCATATTGTGCTTTTTGCTATTTCTGCAAGATTGCGACAAAATGCCTTTTTCTGTGTTTTTGTGAAAATTGTGGCAAAAAAAACAAGATATGACTGCAACATGTGAACACAGCCTTAGGCTAAGACAACCTCCCTTTTATCCTGGTTGAGATACCACAGCCGACAGGAAGATTATAAGGCAACCTGAAATTAAATGGCGGCTACTTTACCGGTCAAACGTCTGTATGGGAGCACAACACTTTCTATGAAGACTGCTTGCAGTTTCCAAATATCATGGGACCTCATACCTGGAGTATTAAAGGGGCCACCCAGAGATTGCCAACCCAGAGAGTGCCGTGGCTCCAGTGCTGAGGTCCCGTTTGCCGCCACTCAGGTCCCGGAAGGAAGCTCCTGCATCGGTACGTGATCGCTGAGGCCGGCAATTGGCTGGAGCAGGACGTGCCTGATGAGTGACATATGACCGCTGCATGAGTGCCGATGTAGGACCGGAGCAGTAAAGAACGGGGGGCACATCTAGGGGTATCTGCTAGCTCTTTATGTAGTGCCATCCCCTTCGATGCGCCGATTTTAAAAAGTCCCAGATAACCCCTTTAAGTCGTTTCTCACAATGGTACGGATGAATATAACGGCTTCATTTATCAAAACGGTCTAGAATAAAAACTGCTAAAGGTTCGCCAACGTATTTCCGCGCTCTCTCACTGGGTGGGGGGTGGGATTCTTTTTTGTAGACAGGATTTCCCTATATCACAGGCCGGCGGTGCAAGGAAAATGTGGTATTTCTTCAGTACATCCAAGTATTTATCTAAGAGAGAAACTGTTGTGTAGCAAATAGGCTGTAAAGGTGCAGTATAGAAACGCTGGACTCACGTGCTCGGACCTGGCATCGTTCTCCCCGTCCGTGAATAGTCCTCCAGTCGTCCTGATGGATCACAGGTCGTGCCGGTGGAGTGTGATCCTATAGATCAGTCCGGCTCTGTAGGTCATTGAAAAAGTAACAGACCGGAGCTCAGCGCTGGGTCAAAAAGTTACATTATAAAAAGTTTTAGTCAAAAGACGTCAATAAATAAATAAATAAATAATAAATAGACCCAGGAGCTGGAGGTTTCTCTGTCTAACAGGAGTGGGATCCTGATGAAGCCGGGATCACCTGCGAAACGTCCGGCTCCTGGGTCTATTTATTCTTTTATTTATTGACGTCTTTTGACTAAAACTTTTTATAAAGTAACTTTTTGACCGAGCGCTGAGCTCCGGTCTGTTACTTTTTCAATGACCTACAGGGCCGGACTGATCTATAGGATCACTCCACTGGCACGACCTGTGATCCATCAGGACGACTGGAGGACTATTCATGGAACCCAGATGGGGAGGACGATCCCGGGTCCAACAACTGAGGATCACACTCCACCTCATGCGAGTCCAGCGTTTCTATTCTGCACCTTTACAACCTTTACACTACATAATGGCGCAGCCTCTCTTTGCTTAATACTTTTCAGAATAAAATCTGGCCTATAGCAACCAATCAGAGCTCTGCGTTCATCACTTCAAATGCGCTAAAAAAAATGACAGCTGCACTTTGATTGGTTGCTATGGCCAGATTTTACACTAGGCAGTTTTGGTAAATGAGGCCTATTGGATCTAAAAAAATGATAATAATAATCATAATAATAATAATAATAATAATAATAATAAGATGGTCTAGTGGGTACAGGTTCCCTTTCTCCTCAGTTTCTTGATAGGCTGTTCATGGTCAGGAGTCTCTCACCGACGCCTCGATTGTTCCCATCCAGATAAATTTACCTGCAGACATAAAAGAAAACCAATTACAACCATTAAAATAAAATTTTCTCCTAAAACAAAACCGTCAACAAGAAAAGTCAGTCCATGATTTGGCCTCTTTTCTTCGTTGCTTCTATTCGGACGTGTTTTAGTTATACCTTAGTTGTGTAATGATCGGTGTGGACGCCATTACAGCTCCCGCCGGGCTCGCCAGCCGACTGTCCTAAAAGCTTGAACAGCAAACCTTTTGCTATTTGAAAGAGCACAAAACGATTGTGTAGACATAAATATATTGGTTTTAATTGTTTCATAAAAGGCGACATCAAAGAACATCAGAGCCCGGACACCGTAAAGGGACCAGGAATGAAAGAGACCACACAACTTATACACTGGGACATGCTAACTAACATCAAACTAGTTTTATGCCTGACAGTCTCCAATAGTAACTCTGCGGAGATCCACTCCACTTGAATGAAGAGGAGGTGAGGTCTTACCAATAAGTTGGGTGGATCTAGATAATTCCATGTTTAATGCAGGTCAGGCTGGAGGGATTACACAAGGAACAGAACAGAGGAGCTTCTACATAAGATACAGGCCCGAAGCTTACAAAACAGGTAGGACAACTCTAGTGTTTCATGAGTGTCATACAGGAAGCTGCAATATCAGATTTACTCCAACCAAAGTGATACAACGTGCCAACTATACAAGGCAAAGGAGGTGACCACCTCATCATGTACACAAGCACAGAGAAAATAATTTACATAAAAAAGGAAGAAGGAGATTGTGAAGATGGTGGAGGTGGTGCAGATAGAATAGATGCAGGAGACAATGGAGGTGGTGGAAATAGAATAGATCGAAGAGATGATGAAGCTGGGGCAGGTGGAAAGACGTAAAAAATTTATATGGTGGAGATAGAGGAGATGAAGGAGATTTTGGAGGTGAATCGGATGGCATAGATGGAGGAGATGATGAAGGTGGTGGAGGTGGTGCAATTGGAATAGATGGAGGAGATGATGCAGTGGATGATGAAGCTGGTGGAGTGGCGTAGATGGAGGAGATTATGGAGGTGGTGGAGTGAAATAGATGGAGGAGATGATGGAGTGGATGATGAGGCTGGTGGAGTGGCGTAGATGGAGGAGATTATGAAGCTGGTGGAGGTTGTGGAGTGGAATAGATGGAGGAGATGATGGAGGTGGTGGAGTGGAATAGATGGAGGAGATGATGGAGGTGGTGGAGTGGAATAGATGGAGGAGATGATGGAGTGGATGATGAGGCTGGTGGAGTGGCATGGATGGAATAGATGGAGGAGATGATGGAGGTGGTGGAGTGGAATAGATGGAGGAGATGATGGAGTGGATGATGAGGCTGGTGGAGTGGCATGGATGGAATAGATGGAGGAGGACATAATGGAGGTGGTGGAGTGGAAAAGATGGAGTAGATGATGAAGCTGTTGGAGTGGCGTAGATGGAATAGATGGAGGAGATGGTGGAGATGGAGAAGGTGACAACCTCATTGTTTACATAAATCACATAGAAAATAACTTAGTTCCCATTAGTTCCACGTAGATTTTAGAAGATAAATGTATACGAATAGACAATAAAAAACGGAAGGTTTTACAGGGGAAAGTTCCGTCACATTCCCTCCACTCTCTACATTGTGGCCATTCTCCATCATTATCTCTAGATTTAATGTGATTTGAGTTCATGGTCACTCCACAGTAAGATTCAGACTCCATTATGTCCATATTTCCCACCAAGAGCAGGAGTTCCATTGAGCAGAGGCCAAGTTGTCTTACACATAAGATTGCCCGATGTCCATATAAGATGCAGGCCTCATGGAGTACTAAAGTGTGAGGACCAAATAACATCCACATCCTGTACCTCATATGTTCTACTCGCAAAAGAAGGTCCATGAGTCTTCAGAAAAGTCACAAAGTGGATGCGTCGTCAGCCCATGGCTGTAGGTTCTGCAGTGCACAGAGTGAGGAGTTATGTGCACACAGGGGGTCTCGGGGAAGAGATTGCTGCAGACTTTTCTGGAAGGCTTCCTGCTGAAGCTGCATCATCATACGATTTGTCTGCTGGCGCTCAGATTCCCTTTCTTCAGCTGTCTGACGCCTGAGGACAGAAATAAGATTATTATGACCGGACAGAAACGGTAAGACTCCATCGTGAAGCTTTTATGTAGATCACGACGTCCTACAAGAAGAAAACGCCAGACAAGGATTATGGCCCGTTCATAGCAGACGGGTCCTGTTGAGAAAGAAGGAGTCTTGTCCTATTTTCGTTTTTTTTTTGGCTTTGACAGATTCAATTTTTTTAGACAACAGACCAACAATTCCTGAAGATGGGACATTTACACCACCTATCCGAAGAACGCCAACATCATCCGTACCATACACAAATTCTATCATATGAGCACAGCGCAAATCATAGAGATTGCTGTTACGTGAAAATGACCTGTAATTAATAGGTGACCTGCCCCTACGAATGAGCTGTAGACCAAGACCTGGACCGCCCATCCACCTTATACATCCATCTATTGCTGCTGAGGAAAATGTGTGAACTTGAACATGAGATTCTTACAAACATTGTGATCAGACTGTATACGCCACTTACCACTTCACGGCGACCTCTTAAGTGGGTCCCTACTGTTAGGTGCGGTATCCTATGGGAACCAATGCCGCTGCAAAACAGGAAACCTGCTACCGAGCTAAGCCAACATAGCGACGTCCCCCCCCCCCACAGGCACAACTCCACAACAACATAGGCCCCACACTGCATCACAACCAGGGCTGGCCTTAGGATAGATAGCGCCCCGTGCGAAATGATCTTTCGGTGCCCCACCCCATCATTAAAAATAAATGTCATATAAAAAAATTATAATGCCCCTTTAGTGCCCCCATACAGTATAATAATAATAATATATTACAACCCCTTCAAGGACACAGTATTTTGTCCCGTAATTGTGCCCACAGTATTATGCCACCATGTAGTACCCCTACACAGTATAAGGTCCGCTTAGTGGCCCCCACACAGTATAGTGTCCCCTGTAGATTTTGCCATACAGCCTCCCTGTAGACCGTGCCATAATCCACCACCTCCTCCTTGTAGACAGTGCCATACAGTCCCCCACCTCCCCTAGTAGCCCGTGCCATAATGTCCTACCTCCTCCTTGTAGACAATGCCATACAGCCCCCACCTCCCCCTTCTAGACAGTGCCATAATCCCCCACCTTCTCCTTGTAGACAGTGCCATACAGCCCCCACCTCCCCCTTGTAGACAGTGCCATACAGTCCCCCACCTCACCCTTGTAGACAGTGCCATACAGTCCCCCACCTCCCCTAGTAGACCGTGCCATAATGTCCTACCTCCTCCTTGTAGACAGTGCCATACAGCCCCCACCTCCCCCTTGTAGACAGTGCCATAATCCCCCACCTTCTCCTTGTAGACAGTGCCATACAGCCCCCACCTCCCCCTTGTAGACAGTGCCATACAGTCCCCCACCTCCCCCTTGTAGACAGTGCCATACAGTCCCCCACCTCCCCTAGTAGACCGTGCCATAATGTCCTACCTCCTCCTTGTAGACAGTGCCATACAGCCCCCACCTCCCCCTTGTAGATCGTGCCATACAACCCCCTCCTCCCCCTTGTAGACAGTGCCATACAGCCCCCCACCTCCCCCTTGTAGACAGTGCCATACAGCCCCCCACATCCCCCTTGTAGACAGTGCCATACAGCCCCCACCACCTCCTTGTAGACAGTGCCCTCCAAACAAAAACAAAAATTGTACTCGCCTAGGCCCCGTTCCCATGAGGAACTGAGCTGCTCCACAATGGGATCCTTGCGTCGGCCGGCGTGATCCTGTCACCTAGTACAGAGTTTCCCAACCTTTTCAGACTTGAGGCAGCACTGGAAAAATAACATTTCCTCAGGGCCCCGACCAAAGATTGTTTCAAGAAAGACAGAAAATGGCTAAGAACAAGCACCACACTCATAGGGTCTGTTCACACAGCGTTTATTGTAAGGCAGAAAAAAATAAAAAAATAAAAATCGGCCTCAAAATTCCTTCAGGAAATGACAGCGTCGTGTGAGCTGTTTTTTTGTGTTTTTTCTTAAGCCGTTGAAGCGAAAGACGCAGGAAAAAAAGCTCCAAACAAGCGACGCAATAATGACCATCAGCCCCCCACTCACAGATTCCCCCTGTAGGTAGCGCCACACAGCCCCTGGTAGGGAGCGCCACACAGCCACCTGGTAGGGAGCGCCACACAGCCCACAGCCCTCTTGTATGTAGTGCCACACAGCCCCCTTGTAGATAGCAACCGCCCCTTCCTGTAGATGGCGCCACTGTAGCTCCCTGAAGGAGCGGAATACCCGTGTGTCCGGGATTCCGCTCCTGGAACATTCATTGATGTCTCTGTCCATATATGGACAGTGACATCAGAGGAAAGTCCTGCAGCGGAATCCTCGTCCACAGCTTTGCCGACGCTGTGACAGGGGATTCCACTCCAGGAGAAGCTCCTGTCGTCTGTGTCCATTTATGGACAGGGACGTCATCGGCTTCTCGTGGAGTAGAATCCTCGGTCACAGCGTCGGTAACGCTGTGGACGGGGATTCCGCTGCAAGAGTTTCCCCTGATGTCACTGTCCATATATGGACAGAGACATCAAGCGGAGAGCTCCAGGAGCGGAATCCCGGACACACGGGGATTCCGCTCCTTCAGGGAGCTACAGTGGCACTATTAGATAGCAGAGCAGGGAGATACCTCCTTGCTCTGCTATAGTGCCGTCGCTACCGCTGTAGCAGCCGCAGCGGCTGTTAACAGCGCCACCACCCTCATGGCTGGTGTCGCCGATAGCAGCCGCTATGGCTGCTACAGCGGCAGTGACGGCACCTGGTGAAGAAGCACCCGGGTGGAAAGGTGACTGCTGATTTGCTGGGCGCGGGCCCTTCTGAAACAAGCAGAGGAAGGGAGCCAGCGGAGTGCCCACTTCCACCTGCTGGAGTGATGCGCCCTGTGCGAAGGCACAGGTCGCGCACCCCTAAGTCCGGCCCTGATCACAACCAAGGGAATAGATCAAAGAAGAAAATAAGCAGAATCCCTTATATAGTCTCCTGCTCATTAAAAATACCTCGGCCAAACGGGTGGAGTGCTGGTACCAAGGCAAAACAGCAAAATGAGGGGACAGAACATAGAAATCAGCCATATCGTAGAACCAGACATGGACATGCAGGTGCTATTTTGCAGCGGTCCTGGTTGCCATGCGATACCCCACCTAATAGAGGAGGAACCCACGTTAAAGAGGTCGCCGGGGAGTAATAAGCAACTTACACAGTCTGATCACAATGTTAACAAAGAACCTCATGGCCATGTTTATAAATGTCGCTCAGCAGCGAAAGATCAATGTCTATAAAGTGGATGGTCTTGTTCTACAGTAATGCCCCTATGAATGAGGCCCCTATAGCCATAGATGTGAGATGGACTCCAGCCATCAGATGGATGACAGAGGGCATGAGACCTCTAGTGCCCCCTCTGGCACTATTGTCCAGGCGTGTTATAGAAACTATAGAAGGATTAGCATGTTTCTAGTGAGCATTCATTCCGTACAGTGTGGTATCACCACATACATCATTGGAGGTTGGGAGGTGGACCCCGGAGATTAAATGTCTGCCTTCCACATCACATTTACACTATGGCTGGCTAACCCTACTCTAAATATTGCCAGACTGAGGTGGAAATCAGTACATGGAATGAAGTCCGTTCTAAAGAGGGTCAACAACCACTGCGGTGTCAACCGTCATCCATTTCTCCGGACCGATCTAGAACCCTAGATAATAATGAAGAATTTATGTAGGGCACTGATATCTTTTTCCTCCTACGCCCTGTAATCCTTTAGTCACCTCACCTCCATTTTGTCCTGCGATTTTGGAACCATGTTTTGACTTGAGAGTCGCTCATACGCAGGGACTTTGCCAGAGTGGCCCTTTCGGCAGATGCCAGGTATTTCTGTCGGTGGAATCTCTTCTCCAGCTCGCAGATCTGGAGACGGCTGAATGATGTTCGAGGTTTCTTCCTTTTTGGGGGCGTACGATTCTGATATGGATGCCCAATCCGCCGAGACAAAGTAAAGGCCGGAAGGGCAGCTGAAAAACAAGAACATTTGTGATAAAGCCTCTGATCTACTGATTTACAATATTTGTAGCCCACAAAGCACAATCAAGTCACAACCAGCGGTCCATCGCAAGGTACAAGACCCTCCACACAACAAGATAAATAATTTTTTTTCACAAAACAAAATAAAAAAAGGAGAAGAAATGTGCTGACGGACAGTAGAAAAAAAAAGATCCTTCCACACAACAAACTCAGGATAGAAGAAGAGTGGTCCTTCCACAGAAGATAAAGGATAGGAGAAGAGAGGTCCTTCCACAGAAGATAAAGGACAGGAGAAGAGTGGTCCTTCCACACAAGCTAAAGGACAGGAGAAGAGAGGTCCTTCCACACAAGATAAAGGACAAGGGAAGAGAGATCCTTCCACAGAAGATAAAGGACAGGAGAAGAGAGATCCTTCCACAAAAGATAAAGGACAGGAGAAGAGAGATCCTTCCACAAAAGATAAAGGACAGGAGAAGAGAGATCCTTCCACACAAGAGAAAGGACAGGAGAAGAGAGATCCTTCCACAAAAGATAAAGGACAGGAGGAGAGGTCCTTCCACACAACAATATAAAGGACAGGAGAAGAGAGGTCCTTCCACACAACAAGATAAAGGACAGGAGAAGAGAGGTCCTTCCACACAAGATAAAGGGCAGTGGAAGAGAGGACCTTCCACACAAGATAAAGGACAAGATAAAGGACAGAGGAAGAGAGGTCCTTCCACACAACATGATAAAGGACAGGAGAAGAGAGGTCCTTCTACACAAGATAAGGGGCAGTGGAAGAGAAGTCCTTCCACACAACAAGATAAAGGACAAGAGAAGAGAGGTCCTTCCACACAACAAGATAAATGACAGTAGAAAAGAGGTTCTTCCACACAAGATAAAGGACAGGAGTAGAGAGGTCCTTCCACACAAGATAAAGGACAGGAGTAGAGAGGTCCTTCCACACAACAAACTAAAGGACAGGGGTAGAGAAGTTTTTCCACACAACAAGATAAAGGACAGCGGAAGAGAGGTCCTTCCACACAACAAGATAAAGGACAGGAGTAGAGAGGTCCTTCCACACAAGATAAGGGGCAGCGGAAGAGAGGTCCTTCCACACAACAAGATAAAGGGCAGTAGAAAAGAGGTCCTTCCACACAAGATAAAGGACAGGAGGACAGGTCCTTCCACACAACAAAATAAAGGACAAGAGTAGAGAGGTCCTTCCACACAAGAGAAAGGACAAGAGTAGAGAGGTCCTTCCACACAAGATAAAGGACAGGAGAAGAGAGATCCTTCCACACAAGATAAAGGACAGGAGAAGAGAGGTCCTTCCACACAAGATAAAGGACAGGAGGAGAGGTCTTTCCACACAAGATAAAGGACAGGAGGAGAGAGGTCCTTCCACACAAGATAAAGGACAGGAGGAGAGGTCTTTCCACACAAGATAAAGGACAGGAGGAGAAATGTCCTTCCATGCAACAAAATAAAGGATAGTGGAGAATAAAAGTATTTTCACACAACAATCTGCAGAACAGGGTAATAAAGGTCCTTCCACAAAATATAAAGTACAGGAGAAGAAAGTTCCTTCCATACAACAAGATGCAGCAGTGAGGGGCAGTGAGGAGTGGTGTATAGCAGCGGTGAGGAGTGGTGTATAGCAGCGGTGTATAGGAGCGGTCTGTAGGAGCGGTCTGTAGGAGCGGTGTGTAGGAGCGGTGTGTAGGAGCGGTGTGTAGGAGCGGTGTGTAGGAGCGGCGTATAGGAGCGGCGCATAGGAGCGGCGCATAGGAGCGGCGTATAGGATCGGCGTATAGAAATGGCGTGTAGGAGCGGTGTGTACGCTGATTATACGCTGATTATACCCTGTATATACGCGCATTATACGCGGATTATACACTGATTATATGCTGATTATACACTGATTATACCCTGATTATACACTGATTATACACTGATTATACCCTGATTATACCCTGATTATACGCTGATTATAACCTGATTATACGCTGATTATACGCTGATTATACACTGATTATACCCTGATTATACACTGATAATACACTGATTATACCCTGATTATACGCTGATTATACCCTGATTATATGCTGATTATACACTGATTATACCCTGATTATAAGCTGATTATAAGCTGATTATACGCTGATTATCCCCTGATTATATGCTGATTATACACTGATTATACGCTGATTATACGCTGATTATAAGCTGATTATACGCTGATTATACACTGATTATACCCTGATTATATGCTGATTATACACTGATTATACCCGGATTATATGCTGATTTTGATTATACGCTGATTTTACGCTGATTACACCCTGATTATACACTGATTATACGCGGATTATACACTGATTATACCCTGATTATACCCTGATTATACACTGATTATACACTGATTATACGCTGATTATATGCTGATTATACGCTGATTTTACGCTGATAATACCCTGATTATACACTGATTATACGCAGAATATACACTGATTATACCCTGATTATACACTGATTATACGCTGATTATACCCTGATTATACCCTGATTATAGCCTGATTATACCCTGATTATACACTGATTATACGCTGATTATACCCTGATTATACGCTGATTATACGCTGATTATACGCTGATTATACCCTGATTATACGCTGATTATACACTCATTATACCCCGATTATAACCTGATTATACCCTGATTATATGCGGATTATACCCTGATTATACCCTGATTATACGCTGATTATATGCTGATTATGCGCTGATTATACGCTGATTATACCCTGATTATACCCTGATTATACGCTGATTATACCCTGATTATACGCTGATTATACACTGATTATACCCTGATTATACGCTGATTATACGCTGATTATACGCTGATTATACCCTGATTATACCCTGATTATACGCTGATTATATGCTGATTATACACTGATTATACACTGATTATACACTGATTATACCCTGATTATATGCTGATTATACCCTGATTATACCGTGATTATACACTGATTATACACTGATTATACACTGATTATACACTGATTATACGCTGATTATACGCTGATTATACGCTGATTATACACTGATTATACGCTGATTATACGCTGATTATACGCTGATTATACGCTGATTATACGCTGATTATACGCGGATTATACACTGATTATACCCTGATTATACCCTGATTATACGCTGATTATACACTGATTATACGCTGATTATACGCTGATTATACACTGATTATACACTGATTATACACTGATTATACCTGATTATACCCTGATTATACACTGATTATACCCTGATTATACCCTGATTATACGCTGATTATAACCTGATTATACGCTGATTATACCCTGATTATATGCTGATTATACACTGATTATACCCTGATTATATGCTGATTATACACTGATTATAGGCTGATTATACACTGATTATACCCTGATTATACACTGATTATACACTGATTATACGCTGATTATACGCTGATTATACCCTGACTATACGCTGATTATACACTGATTATACCCTGATTATATGCTGATTATACACTGATTATACCCTGATTATAAGCTGATTATACGCTGATTATACACTGATTATACCCTGATTATATGCTGATTATACACTGATTATACCCGGATTATATGCTGATTTTGATTATACGCTGATTTTACGCTGATTACACCCTGATTATACACTGATTATACGCGGATTATACACTAATTGTACGCTGATTATACACTGATTATACGCGGATTATACACTGATTATACCCTGATTATACACTGATTATACGCTGATTATATGCTGATTATACGCTGATTTTACGCTGATAATACCCTGATTATACACGGATTATACGCGGAATATACACTGATTATACCCTGATTATACACTGATTATACGCTGATTATATCCTGATTATACCCTGATTATACGCTGATTATACGCTGATTATACGCTGATTATGCCCCGATTATACGCCGATTATACGTCGATTATACACTGATTATACCCTGATTATACTCTGATTATACGCTGATTATACCCTGATTATACGCTGATTATACCCTGATTATACCCTGATTATACGCTGATTATACGCTGATTATACCCTGATTATACGCTGATTATACCCTGATTATACGCTGATTATACCCTGATTATACGCTGATTATACGCTGATTATACACTCATTATACCCCGATTATAAACCTGATTATATGCTGATATACCCTGAATATACCCTGATTATATGCTGATTATATGCTGATTATACGCTGATTATACGCTGATTATACCCTGATTATACCTGATTATACGCTGATTATACCCTGATTATACGCTGATTATACACTGATTATACCCTGATTATACCCTGATTATACGCTGATTATACGCTGATTATACCCTGATTATACCCTGATTATATGCTGATTATACACTGATTATATTCTGATTATACCCTGATTATACCCTGATTATACGCTGATTATACGCTGATTATACGCTGATTATACGCTGATTATACGCTGATTATACGCGGATTATACGCGGATTATACACTGATTATACCCTGATTATACGCTGATCATACACTGATTATACCCGATTATACGCCGATTATTATACGCCGATTATACGCTGATTAAACCCTGATTATACGCTGATTATACGCTGATTATACGCTGATTATACGCTGATTATACCGTGATTATACCCTGATTATACGCTGATATACGCTGATTATACCCTGATTATACGCTGATTATACGCTGATTATACGCTGTTATACGCCTGATTATACCTGATTATACGCTGATTATACTGCTGATTATACCCTGATATCCCTGATTATACACTGATTATACCCTGATTATACCCTGATTATACGCTGATTATACCCTGATTATATGCTGATTATACCCTGATTATCCCCTGATTATACACTGATTATACACTGATTATACCCTGATTATACACTGATTATACCCTGATTATACCCTGATTATACGCTGATTATACGCTGATTATACCTGATTATATGCTGATTATACACTGATTATACGCTGATTATACCCTGATTATACCCTGATTATACCCTGATTATACGCTGATTATACCCTGATTATACGCTGATTATAACCTAATTATACCCTGATTATACGCTGATTATATGCTGATTATACACTGATTATACCCCGATTATAACCTAATTATACCCTGATTATACGCTGATTATACCCTGATTATACGCTGATTATACGCTGATTATACGCTGATTATACGCTGATTATACCCGGATTATACCCTGATTATACCCTGATTATACCCTGATTATACACTGATTGTACGCTGATTATACACTGATTATACACTGATTATACCCTGATTATACGCTGATTATACGCTGATTATACCCTGATTATACGCTGATTATACACTGATTAGACGCTGATTATACCCTGATTATACGCTGATTATACGCTGATTATACGCTGATTATACCCTGATTATACGCTGATTATACGCTGATTATACCCTGATTATACGCTGATTATACCCTGATTATACCCTGATTATACCCTGATTATACACTGATTATACGCTGATTATACGCTGATTATACGCTGATTATACCCCTGATTATACGCTGATTATACGCTGATTATACGCTGATTATACCTGATTATACCCTGATTATACCCTGATTATACGCTGATTATACGCTGATTATACGCTGATTATACGCTGATTATACGCTGATTATACGCTGATTATACGCTGATTATACCCTGATTATACCCTGATTATACCCTGATTATACGCTGATTATACGCTGATTATACCCTGATTATACCCTGATTATACCCTGATTATACCCTGATTATACGCTGATTATACGCTGATTATACGCTGATTATACGCTGATTATACCCTGATTATACGCTGATTATACGCTGATTATACGCTGATTATACGCTGATTATACGCTGATTATACACTGATTATACCCTGATTATACACTGATTATACCCTGATTATACACTGATTATACGCTGATTATACACTGATTATACGCTGATTATTCACTGATTATACGCTGATTATACGCTGTTTATACGCTGATTATACGCTGATTATACGCTGATTATACGCTGATTATACGCTGATTATACAATTTGGTGGGCCATAAAGCGGTAATTAGAGTTGTATGTATGAATTTTCAGTTAAGATTAAAAAACCAAGAGGTGAGTAAAAGCTTAAACAACAAGACAGGGAACTGCAATGATAAACGATATATAATGATATATAACACTATTGGGGTTCCATTCATGGTTTTCAGGCTTCCATGATCATTGATATGGGGGAGGTTTTCTCTATTCCGTTGACATTCAGGTTTTCCCTAACTTTTCCCAGGACTGCTGTGTCCACAACCTGATGGGTTTTTACATGAGGGGTCGGCCACTTATAGGACAATTGACCTCCCCTTCCATATATCCTCATTGTAAGGATCACAGTGCATTTCGTTATTGCTGTAAACACATGGGGGGTCTGTTCTCCTGTTATTCCATGTAACATTATAGAGCCTTTCTATTCATTATTCACCTCTTTAAATGTTTGTCTTATTTTTGTGATTAATACAATTTGTTATATTTTTATATATACATTCTCTTAATTTACGAAGCTTATCGGAAATACAGAGCAGACTGGGCCCATAGCAAACTTTTGACTGGGTCCCCTCCTAGGTGCCACACGCAGCCCCCTAAGATAGTGCCATGTAGATCGTGCCATACAGCCCCCCATGTAGACAGTGTCACACCCCACTTGTAGATGTCACCATAAAGCCCCACCTGTATATAGCGCCATACAGCCCCCCTGTTTATAATGCCACTCACAGTTTTATTAGAAAAAAAAAAAAACAAACTGTACACACTCACATGATCCCATTCCTGCGCCGTCCGGTGGCAATGCAGACCTGCTCTATTCTGAGCAGATCTGCTGGGGCTGAATACAGAAAGCTGTGCGATAATGACATTGTAAGGCGCTGAATGGTCGGGCATGGAACACAGATACAGTGAATGTGGCTGTCGCTAGCACCGGGTCCCCTCCGTTTCTACCATATATGGACAGTGATGTCAGAGGGAGAGAACGGAGGGAGGCTGTGTGGTACTACCAGGGAGGGGGCCTATGTGGTACTACATAGTGGGGGGCTGTGTGGTACTACCAGGGAGGGGGGCTGTGTGGCATTACCAGGGAGGAGGGGGCTGTGTGGCACTACCTGGGGAGTGGGGGCTGTGTGGCACTACGTGGGGCTGTGTGGCACTACCTGGAATGGGGGGCTGTGTGGCACTACCCTGGGGAGTGGGGGCTGTGTGGCACCACCTGGGAGGGGGGCTGTGTGGCACCACCTGGGAGGGGGGCTGTGTGGCACTACCTGGGAGGGGGGCTGTGTGGCACTACCTGGGAGGGGAGCTGTGTGGCACTACCTGGGAGGGGGACTGTGTGGCACTACGTAGGAGGGGCGCTGTGTGGCTCTACCAGGGAGGGGGGCTGTGTGGCACTACCTGGGAGAGGGGCTGTGTGGCACTATCTACAGAGGGCACTAAATTTATGGGGGTACAAACATGGGGCCTAACATGCATATGGGGGCAAAAACAGGGCCTAACATTTATATGGGGTCACAAAGTGACGTTTTCTGCCATTTTACTGCCGTCGTGAGTTCCCCCGCAAAGTGTCTACTAAGTCTGTGTCCCCCAAGTGCCAGTGGCGTAACTACCGCGGTGGCAGCCATGGCAGCTGCTAGGGGGCCCGCGGCTTGAGGGAACCCGTGCCACAAGCCGAACCTCCCTCAAGTGGCACTGCTAGCAGCTGTTATGGCTGCTACAGCAGTAGCGGCGTCGAGCCCTCTAATGACCATAGTCGTCGCTAGCACCGGAGGTGCTAGCGACAGCCAAATACATGCATTAGCGCTGAATGGCCGGCCCGACTATTCAGTGCCTCACAATGACGCTGATTGGCGGGGCAAAATGCCCCGCCAATCAGCGCCTTTCAATGACGCTAGAGGCGCGATGACGTCATCGCGCCGCTTCCATGCTTGAAAGGCGCTGATTGACAATTCATTCTGTCCCACCAATCAGCGTCATTGAACGATGCGTTGTTCAGCTCCCGCAGACCTGCTCAGAAGAGAGCAGGTCTGCATTGCCATCGGACTGCGCGGGAACGGGATCATGTGAGCATGTAAAGTTTTTTGTTTTTTTCTAATAAAACTGTGACTGGCATTATCTATAGTGGGGGCTCTATCTACAGGGGGGTCATCTATATGTGGGCCACTATACAGGGGGTGTCTATATGTGGGGATGTGGGGCACTATCTACAGGGGTGGTCTATATGTGGGACACTATATACAGAGGGAGCTATATGTGAGACACTGTCTACAGAGGTGGGCTATACGTGGAGCACTGTCTATAGGGGAAGCTATATGTAGGGCAGCAGGGTTGCTCAGTGGTTAGCACTATTGCCTTGCAGCCCTGGAGTCCATATCTGGGCACTATCTACAGAGGGTATGTAGGGCACTATCTACAGAGGCTCTATGGGGGTCACTATCTACAGGGGGCTATGGGGGCACTATCTACAGGGGGAACGGTGTGTGTGAGTGACACAGTGTATGGTACTATTATAATGAGGGACACAGTGTATGGTGCTATTATAATTAGAGGTGCAGTGTATGGCGCTTTATTATATTTAGAGGTGTTGAGAATTTTAACTTCATTTATAGGTCAGAAATGTTTTAAAAGTGAGAAGCTGAAGACATCTGAGCGGAAAACTGCAGAAATGGGTCATGGCCGGTAGAAATCCATTATAGAGGTCTGGACCGGAGGGAGAAGAAAATAACTAGAATCTGAGACGTCACCGGTGAGTCACTTAATGTAAATGTTTATTCTGCCTATACTCAGTAATGTAGTCACTGTGTGATCTGCAGCAAGATGATGGGTGGTATGATTTTTTTTTTGTAAAACAGCATCTCCCAGCATATCCTTACCATCGTTCGGGCCATGCTGGGAGCTGTAGTTTTACGCCGTACAAACCTATATGGCAGGGGTTGCACTAAATTGAGCTGTATTTGTTCTGGTGCTGTATATATGTACTGATCTTGGTTCTGATGCTGTATGTAAGTACTGAGCTTTGTTCTGGTGCTGTATATATGTAATGAGTTTTGATCTGGTGCTGTATATATGTAATGAGTTTTGTTCTGGTGCTGTATATATGTACTGAGCTTGGTCCTGCTGCTGCAATTATATAGGATATATTTATAATAACAGAATTGCAGGTCAGATGGAATTGTTCTCAATACATTGTATATTTAATGGGAACCTGTCTGGTAGTTTTAACCCCTTGAACCGCCACCATGTGGTGGTACATGACCTGACAATATTACCAAACATTCCCTCGTATGTTTTTTTCAGATGCAGCAAAATCTTTAAAATCCACTTTTAAACCGGCGCACGCTATATGCTATTTACTCATTAGAGGGTCATGGGGCAGTGCCACTATATGCTAATTACTCATTAGAGGGTCATGGGGTGGTGCTGCTATCCTGAAGAGTCACACAGTCCTGACTCCAAACCCACCTTTCCATGTTTGAGTGACCTCTCCCTGGCTGATACAACTTTCTCGGATGCACCATTGCCTTGTGGCACTATATACAAGGGGGCTGTGTGGCACTATACATAAGGGGGGGCTGTGTGGCACTATACACAAGGGGGGCTGTGTGGCACTATACACAAGGGGGGGCTGTGTGGTACTATACACAAGGGGGAGCTGTGTGGCACTATACACAAGGGAGGGGACTGTGTGGCACTATACACAAGGGGGGCTGTGTGGCACTATACACAAGTGGGAGCTGTCTGGCGCTATACACATGGTTGAACTGTATGCCACTATTTACAAGGGGGAGGGCTGTGGCTCTATCTACAGGGGGCTGAGTGTGGCACTATCTACTAAGGGGGGGCTGTGTGGCACTATATACAGTGGGGGCTTTATGGCGATATCTACATGGGGGCTGTATGGCACTATCTATAAGGGGGAGGTGAAGGCGCTATCTACAAATAGGGGGTGTGACTGTCTATATAGCACGGTCTACAGGGGGGCTATATGGCACATTCTACAGGGGGCACTATTTATAAGGGGGGCTGCTTGTGGCACCCAGGGGGGGGGGCGGTCAAGAGTTTGCTATGGGGCACAGTATTTCCTAGTTACGCCCCTGCCAAGCACCCACATAAACCTGGAGCCGGCCCTGATGGGGGGGCAGTGTCTGCGAGCGGCACAGGCCCCCCCATGCCGTGGGCCCCGTAGCAGCCGCTGCCTCTTTTGAAGTGGGGTTCATGCCCCGAAAGCAAACTAGAGAAGCCACTTCTCGAACTATTCATCTTGTACAGGTGGCCGGCTGCTCAGGTCACCCCAGTGCAGTCATTAGACGTAGAGGAAGAGTTTGAGAGGGTGCACTGGGGCTTCCTGGAGGCAGAATTAACCAGTTGTGGAATGTCTGGTCCTTTCATGAAGGCAATTCTGTCACTCTAGACTAAACCAACGGCTCGTATCTGTAGGACAGGTTTTAGCTCAAAGGCTTCTGCCATCTTACATGGTGCTAGACAGAGGTGCTCACTCTCACCACTAATTTTCAATTGAATAATCAAATCCCTGGCCCAAAAAATAAGATCTACCAGGGAGATCCAGGGAATTACATGCACATCTCAAAATCCATATCATCGGCCTAGACGCCAACGACATTATGATCTCTTGCGCAGACCCCCTGAACTCATTACATAGTTTAAGGAAAATCATAGCGGAGTACTCGGAGGTTTCGTATTACAAAGGAAATGATGGTAAATGCCAAACTTCTCCTTATTATTTGCGATCTTGGATTGACCGCGTACTCTAATCTACATTACTCTATAATATGCTGGATAAGCTTTTCCTATCTGGGAATCCAGATATCACATTCAATTGAATTATCATTAAATTTGAATGTTGAATCTTTACTCTCAAGAGTTAAACAAGAATTGTCGAAATTATCTGGCAAATCTCTTTCATGGATTACCGGAATCAATCTGGTCAAGGCATCTGCTTCCAGCGATTCTACATTTCTTTTGATGTTTTCCGATTTCTTTCCCTAAGTGGTTAGTTAGCAAGATGCAAAGTGAAATCCTCCACTACAGGGGTTAGAAAACAACCCAGGACAGCCAGGAGGTCACGGCTTCATTTCACGATTGGGGGGGGGGGGGTATGGGAGTTCCTGACCTAAGTAAATATTAAAATGCTTTTTTATTAGAAGCAATGAGAGCCGGCTGGAGGGTGCCCTCCGACAGCAGCTGGGTGGGGATCCTGCCGGCATTCGGCGACGTAGAATCACTAAAGAGGCTAGTCTTACGTTAACTTGCCCAAAACCTTTGTTGGACTCCACTAAAAAATGTGCTTAAAGGGAACCGGTCACCAGCATTTCACCTACTAAACCAGCAATACCTGGTGGAAGTGGATGAGAAATAATCTCTACGTAACCTATAATTATCTTCTAAATCGGCTCTGTACCTTTAGTGTTCCGTCTTTTAGTGTTCCCGCGCCGTATGCTAATGAGCATAAGAGACATATCTTCATTGCTCAAGTCTTTCCGCATTTACCTCGCCTCCTTACTTTTGATTGACAGCTCCTTGCCTCCTCCCAGAACACACGAAGCAGGGACGGGAGTCGGACCATACATGACGGGCGCATGCGTGCTATCTCAGACGAGATTCCGGCATTGAGGGCAGACCAGTTTTGCCATAGCAAGAGGAACGAATGAGACCGACGGATTATTATCATAAAAGACGCTAAATATTTGGCGTTTAGGAGAGGGGATAATGGCAATGAACCTTTGACAGCAGCGGCCAGCGAGGGGCGAGGAGAGGTCAATAGGTGAAATGCTGGTGACAGGTTCCCTTTGAGGCATGGGATTCTTATGTTCAGTTCCCTGGGGGCACTAAGGCTACCACGGACGAGTTTTACCTGGAATATTTACATGATCTGATCCCAGATTTAGATCTCTCAGCTTGGAGAAATCGATCTCTCGGCTCCGCTTGGCACTTCGTTTGGGATGGCGGCTGACCGCTGCATTTAGCGCCAAATACAAGCGGTCAGCCGCCATCCCAAACGAAGTGCCGACTGGATACACCAGCAACCAGAACGGCACAGCGCCTGATGAAGGTCGTGTTATGACCGAAATGTCGCACTAAGCCTCTGGCATCCACTACTATAAATAAAATCAAGATTTCTTTTCAAAAACTTCAATTTTGTGTGCCGAATATTCATTTCTGAAAAACACCTGAGGGGTCAAAATTCTACCCACACCCATTGATAAATGCCTTTAGGGGTGTAGTTTCTAAAATGGGGTCACTTTTTTTTTCGTACATCAGGGGTTTAACGAATGCGACGCGGCGTCCGCAAACCATTCCAGTAAACTCTACGCTCCAAAAGTCAAATACCGCTCCTTTTCTTCTGAACCCTCCCATATATGTAAACAGCCGTTTATAACCACATACGGGGTGTTAACGCACTCGGGAGAAATTGCTTTACAAATGTTGGGGGGGGGGATTTCTTCTTTATTCCTTGTAAAAATAAAAAATGTTGATCTAGAACGGCATCTTATTGGGAAAAAGATATATTTTTTCATCACGGCTAAATCATAATTAATTCAGCAAAAAACCTTTGGGGTCAAAATTCTCACTATACCCCTAGATGATTCCTCAGGGGGTGTAGTTTCCCAAATGGAGTAACTGTTGGGGTGATTCCACTAAACTAGTACTAGAGGGGCTCAGCAAATGTGACATGGTGCCCAGAAACCATTCCAAAATCAAAATGGCGCTCCTTCCCTTCTGAGCCCCGCCGTGTGTCCAAACAACCGTTTATGACCATATATGGAGTACTGTTTTACTCGGGAGAAATTGCTTTACAAATGTTGTGGAGCCTTTTCTCCCTTTGTCCTTGTGGATATGAAAAATAATTAGCTACGCCTATATTTTCTTTGAAAAATTTAGATTTTCATTTTCCCGGCTTACTTCCAATAATTTCTGCAAAAAACCTGTGGTGTCAAAATGCTAACTATACCCCTAGATAATTTCCCAAAGGGGTGTAGTTTAAAAAATGGGGTCACTTGTGGGGGTTTCCACTGTTTTCCCCTCAGGGGCTTTGCAAATGTGACATGGCCGCTGCAAACCATTCCTGCTACATGTGATCTCCAAAAGCCAAATGGCGCTCCTTCTCCTCTGAGCCCCGCCGTGTGTCCAAACAGCTGTTTATGACCACATGTGTGGTATTGTTTTACTCGGGAGAAATTTATTTACAAATGTTGGGGTGCTTTTTCTCCTTTAGTCCTTGTGGAAATGAAAACAAATTAGCTAAAGCTACATTTTCCTTTAAAAAAATTTAGGTTTTCATTTTCACGGCCTAATTCCAATAATTTCTGCAAAACACCTGTTGGGTCAAAATGCTCCCTACAACCCTAGATAATTTCCTTGAGGGGTGCAGTTTCCAAAATGGTGTCTTTTTGGGAGTGTTTCCACTGTTTTGGCCCCACAAGACGTCTCCAAACCAGACATGGGGACTAAAATATATTCTAATAAAAAGGAAGCCCCAAAATCCTCCAGCTGCTCCTCTGCTTCTGAGGCCGGGGCTTCAGTCCATTAGCACTAGGGTCACATGTGAGATATTTCCTAAACTGCAGAATCTGGCCAATAAATATCGAGTTGTTTTTCTCTGGTAAAACTTTCTGTGTTACAGAAAAAAAAAAATGTATAAAAATGTAATTTCTGCAAAAAAACAAATTACTTTTGTAAATTTCCCCTCTACTTTACTTTAATTCCCGTCTAAAGGGTTAATAAACTTTCATAATGCTGTTTTGAATACTTTGAGGGGTGCAGTTTTTGAAAAGGGGTGATTTATGTTTTTGTTTTTTTTAATATATAAGCCCCTCAAAGCCACTTCACAACTGACCTGCCCCCTGTAATAACGGCCTTTTGACATTTTATTGAAAATGTGAGAAATTGCTGCTAAAGTTCTGAGCCGTGTAACGTCCTAGAAAAATAAAAGGATGTTCAAAAAACGATGCAAACATAAAGTAGACACATGGGGGATGTGAACTAGTGACTATTCTGTGTGGTATAACTGCCCGTCTTACAAGCAGATACATTTACATTTAGAAAAATTCTAATTTTTGAAATTTTCCGCTAAATTTTGGTTATTTTTACAATTAAATACTGAATGTATTGAACAAATTTAACCAGTTACATAAAGTCCAATGTGTCACGAGAAAACAGTCTCAGAATCACTTGGAAAAGTAAAAAACATTCCAGAGTTATTACAACATAAAGTAACACCTGTCAGATCTGAAAAAGTGGCCAAAGAGGGAAGGGGTTAAAATTAATATTTAGCATTATTACTATTATTATTGTTATTAATATTATTTTATTAATTATCATTATTTTCATAAATATTATTATTATTTATACTACAGAGGAGGAGGAGAATATAATACTACAGAGGAGGAGGAGAATATAATACTACAGAGGAGGAGGAGAATATAATACTACAGAGGAGGAGAATATAATACTACAGAGGAGGAGGAGAAAATAATACTACAGAGGAGGAGGAGAATATAATACTACAGAGGAGGAGAATATAATACTACAGAGGAGGAGGAGAATATAATACTACAGAGGAGGAGGAGAATATAATACTACAGAGGAGGAGGAGAATATAATACTACAGAGGAGGAGGATATAATACTACAGAGGAGGAGGAGGAGAATATAATACTAAAGAGGAGGAGGAGAATATAATACTACAGAGGAGGATGAGAATATAATACTACAGAGGAGGAGGAGAATATAATACTACAGAGGAGGAGGAGAATATAATACTACAGAGGAGGAGGAGGAGAATATAATACTACAGTGGGGGAGGAGAATATAATACTACAGAGGAGGAGGAGAATATAATACTACAGAGGAGGAGGATATAATACTACAGTGGGGGAGGAGAATATAATACTACAGAGGAGGAGAATATAATACTACAGAGGAGGAGAATATAATACTACAGAGGAGGAGGAGGAGAATATAATACTACAGAGAAGGAGAATATAATACTACAGAGGAGGAGGAGAATATAATACTACAGAGGAGGAGAATATAATACTACAGAGGAGGAGGAGGATATAATACTACAGAGGAGGAGGAGAATATAATACTACAGAGGAGGAGGAGAATATAATACTACAGAGGAGGAGAATATAATACTACAGAGGAGGAGAATATAATACCACAGAGGAGGAGGAGGAGAATTATAATACTACAGAGGAGGAGGAGGAGAATATAAAACTACAGAGGAGGAGGAGGATATAACACTACAGAGGAGGAGGAGAATATAATACTACAGAGGAGGAGGAGAATCTAATATTACAGAGGAGGAGAATCTAATACTAACAGAGGAGGAGAATATAATACTACAGAGGAGGAGGAGGAGAATATAATACTACAGAGGAGGAGGAGGAGAATATAATACTACAGAGGAGGAGGAGAATATAACACTACGGAGGAGGAGGAGGAGAATATAACATTACAGAGGAGGAGGAGAATATAATACTACAGAGGAGGAGGAGAATATAATACTACAGAGAGGAGGAGAATATAATAGTACAGAGGAGGAGGAGAAATATAATACTACAGAGGAGGAGAATATAATACTACAGAGGAGGAGGAGAATATAATAGTACAGAGGAGGAGGAGAATATATACTACAGAGGAGGAGAATATAATACTACAGAGGAGGAGGAGGATATAATACTACAGCGGAGGAGGAGAATATAATACTACAGAGGAGGAGGAGAATATAATACTACAGAGGAGGAGAATATAATACTACAGAGGAGGAGAATGAGAATATAATACTATAGAGGAGGAGGAGAATATAATACTACAGAGGAGGAGGAATATAATACTACAGAGGAGGAGAATATAATACTACAGAGGAGGAGAATATAATATTACAGAGGAGGAGAATATAATACTACAGAGGAGGAGGAGAATATAATACTACAGAGGAGGAGGAGAATATAATACTAAAGAGGAGGAGGAGAATATAATACTACAGAGGAGGATGAGAATATAATACTACAGAGGAGGAGGAGAATATAATACTACAGAGGAGGAGGAGAATATAATACTACAGAGGAGGAGGAGGAGAATATAATACTACAGTGGGGGAGGAGAATATAATACTACAGAGGAGGAGGTTATAATACTACAGTGGGGGAGGAGAATATAATACTACAGAGGAGGAGAATATAATACTACAGAGGAGGAGAATATAATACTACAGAGGAGGAGGAGGAGAATATAATACTACAGAGAAGGAGAATATAATACTACAGAGGAGGAGGAGAAATATAATACTACAGAGGAGGAGAATATAATACTACAGAGGAGGAGGAGGATATAATACTACAGAGGAGGAGAATATAATACTACAGAGGAGGAGGAGAATATAATACTACAGAGGAGGAGAATATAATACTACAGAGGAGGAGAATATAATACCACAGAGGAGGAGGAGGAGAATATAATACTACAGAGGAGGAGGAGGAGAATATAAAACTACAGAGGAGGAGGAGGATATAACACTACAGAGGAGGAGGAGAATATAATACTACAGAGGAGGAGGAGAATCTAATACTACAGAGGAGGAGAATATAATACTACAGAGGAGGAGAATATAATACTACAGAGGAGGAGGAGGAGAATATAATACTACAGAGGAGGAGGAGGAGAATATAATACTACAGAGGAGGAGGAGAATATAACACTACAGAGGAGGAGGAGGAGAATATAACACTACAGAGGAGGAGGAGAATATAATACTACAGAGGAGGAGGAGAATATAATACTACAGAGGAGGAGGAGAATATAATAGTACAGAGGAGGAGGAGAATATAATACTACAGAGGAGGAGAATATAATACTACAGAGGAGGAGGAGGATATAATACTACAGCGGAGGAGGAGAATATAATACTACAGAGGAGGAGGAGAATATAATACTACAGAGGAGGAGAATATAATACTACAGAGGAGGAGAATGAGAATATAATACTATAGAGGAGGAGGAGAATATAATACTACAGAGGAGGAGAATATAATACTACAGAGGAGGAGAATATAATACTACAGAGGAGGAGAACATAATACTACAGAGGAGGAGAATATTATACTACAGAGGAGGAGGAGAATATAATACTACAGAGGAGGAGGAGAATATAATACTACAGAGGAGGAGAATATTACACAACAGAGGAGGATAATATAATACTACAGAGGAGTATAATATAATACTACAGAGGAGGAGAATATAATACTACAGAGGAGGATAATATAATACTACAGAGGAGGAGGAGAATATAATACTGCAGAGCAGGAGGAGGAGAATATAATACTACAGAGGAGGAGGAGAATATAATACTACAGAGGAGGAGAATATAATACTACAGAGGAGGAGGGGAATATAATACTACAGAGGAGGAGGAGGAGAATATAATACTACAGAGGAGGAGGAGAATATAATACTACAGAGGAGGAGGAGAATATAATATTAAAGAGGAGGAGGAGAATATAATACTACAGAGGAGGAGAATATAATACTACAGAGGAGGAGGAGGAGAATATAATACTACAGAGGAGGAGGATATAACACTACAGAGGAGGAGGAGAATATAATACTACAGAGGAGGAGAATATAATACTACAGAGGAGGAGGAGAATATAATACTACAGAGGAGGAGGAGAATATAATACTACAGAGGAGGAGGAGAATATAATACTACAGAGGAGGAGAATATAATACTACAGAGGAGGAGGAGAATATAATACTAAAGAGGAGGAGGAGAATATAATACTACAGAGGAGGAGAATATAATACTACAGAGGGGGAGGAGGAGAATATAATACTACAGAGGAGGAGGAGGATATAACACTACAGAGGAGGAGGAGAATATAATACTACAGAGGAGGAGAATATAATACTACAGAGGAGGAGGAGAATATAATACTACAGAGGAGGAGGAGAATATAATACTACAGAGGAGGAGGAGGAGAATATAACACTACAGAGGAGGAGGAGAATATAACACTACAGAGGAGGAGGAGAATATAATACTACAGAGGAGGAGGAGAATATAATACTACAGAGGAGGAGAATATAATACTACAGAGGAGGAGGAGAATATAATACTAAAGAGGAGGAGGAGAATATAATACTACAGAGGAGGAGAATATAATACTACAGAGGAGGAGGAGAATATAATACTACAGAGGAGGAGGATATAACACTACAGAGGAGGAGGAGAATATAATACTACAGAGGAGGAGAATATAATACTACAGAGGAGGAGGAGAATATAATACTACAGAGGAGGAGGAGAATATAATACTACAGAGGAGGAGGAGAATATAATACTACAGAGGAGGAGAATATAATACTACAGAGGAGGAGGAGAATATAATACTACAGAGGAGGAGGATATAACACTACAGAGGAGGAGGAGAATATAATACTACAGAGGAGGAGAATATAATACTACAGAGGAGGAGGAGAATATAATACTACAGAGGAGGAGGAGAATATAATACTACAGAGGAGGAGGAGGAGAATATAACACTACAGAGGAGGAGGAGAATATAACACTACAGAGGAGGAGGAGAATATAATACTACAGAGGAGGAGGAGAATATAATACTACAGAGGAGGAGAATATAATACTACAGAGGAGGAGGAGAATATAATACTAAAGAGGAGGAGGAGAATATAATACTACAGAGGAGGAGAATATAATACTACAGAGGAGGAGGAGAATATAATACTACAGAGGAGGAGGATATAACACTACAGAGGAGGAGGAGAATATAATACTACAGAGGAGGAGAATATAATACTACAGAGGAGGAGGAGAATATAATACTACAGAGGAGGAGGAGAATATAATACTACAGAGGAGGAGGAGAATATAATACTACAGAGGAGGAGAATATAATACTACAGAGGAGGAGGAGAATATAATACTAAAGAGGAGGAGGAGAATATAATACTACAGAGGAGGAGAATATAATACTACAGAGGGGGAGGAGGAGAATATAATACTGCAGAGGAGGAGGAGGATATAACACTACAGAGGAGGAGGAGAATATAATACTACAGAGGAGGAGAATATAATACTACAGAGGAGGAGGAGAATATAATACTACAGAGGAGGAGGAGAATATAATACTACAGAGGAGGAGGAGGAGGAGAATATAACACTACAGAGGAGGAGGAGAATATAACACTACAGAGGAGGAGGAGAATATAATACTACAGAGGAGGAGGAGAATATAATACTACAGAGGAGGAGAATATAATACTACAGAGGAGGAGAATGAGAATATAATACTATAGAGGAGGAGGAGAATATAATACTACAGAGGAGGAGAATATAATACTACAGAGGAGGAGAATATAATACTACAGAGGAGGAGAATATAATACTACAGAGGAGGAGAATATAATACTACAGAGGAGGAGGAGAATATAATACTACAGAGGAGGAGAATATAATACTACAGAGGAGGAGGAGGATATAATACTACAGAGGAGGAGGAGAATATAATACTACAGAGGAGGAGGAGAATATAATACTACAGAGGAGGAGAATATAATACTACAGAGGAGGAGAATATAATACCACAGAGGAGGAGGAGGAGAATATAATACTACAGAGGAGGAGGAGGAGAATATAAAACTACAGAGGAGGAGGAGGATATAACACTACAGAGGAGGAGGAGAATATAATACTACAGAGGAGGAGGAGAATCTAATACTACAGAGGAGGAGAATCTAATACTACAGAGGAGGAGAATATAATACTACAGAGGAGGAGGAGGAGAATATAATACTACAGAGGAGGAGGAGGAGAATATAATACTACAGAGGAGGAGGAGAATATAACACTACAGAGGAGGAGGAGGAGAATATAACACTACAGAGGAGGAGGAGAATATAATACTACAGAGGAGGAGGAGAATATAATACTACAGAGGAGGAGGAGAATATAATAGTACAGAGGAGGAGGAGAATATAATACTACAGAGGAGGAGAATATAATACTACAGAGGAGGAGAATATAATACTACAGAGGAGGAGGAGGATATAATACTACAGCGGAGGAGGAGAATATAATACTACAGAGGAGGAGGAGAATATAATACTACAGAGGAGGAGAATATATAATACTACAGAGGAGGAGGAGGAGAATATAATACTACAGTGGGGGAGGAGAATATAATACTACAGAGGAGGAGGAGAATATAATACTACAGAGGAGGAGGATATAATACTACAGTGGGGGAGGAGAATATAATACTACAGAGGAGGAGAATATAATACTACAGAGGAGGAGAATATAATACTACAGAGGAGGAGGAGGAGAATATAATACTACAGAGAAGGAGAATATAATACTACAGAGGAGGAGGAGAATATAATACTACAGAGGAGGAGAATATAATACTACAGAGGAGGAGGAGGATATAATACTACAGAGGAGGAGGAGAATATAATACTACAGAGGAGGAGGAGAATATAATACTACAGAGGAGGAGAATATAATACTACAGAGGAGGAGAATATAATACCACAGAGGAGGAGGAGGAGAATTATAATACTACAGAGGAGGAGGAGGAGAATATAAAACTACAGAGGAGGAGGAGGATATAACACTACAGAGGAGGAGGAGAATATAATACTACAGAGGAGGAGGAGAATCTAATACTACAGAGGAGGAGAATCTAATACTACAGAGGAGGAGAATATAATACTACAGAGGAGGAGGAGGAGAATATAATACTACAGAGGAGGAGGAGGAGAATATAATACTACAGAGGAGGAGGAGAATATAACACTACGGAGGAGGAGGAGGAGAATATAACATTACAGAGGAGGAGGAGAATATAATACTACAGAGGAGGAGGAGAATATAATACTACAGAGGAGGAGGAGAATATAATAGTACAGAGGAGGAGGAGAATATAATACTACAGAGGAGGAGAATATAATACTACAGAGGAGGAGGAGAATATAATAGTACAGAGGAGGAGGAGAATATAATACTACAGAGGAGGAGAATATAATACTACAGAGGAGGAGGAGGATATAATACTACAGCGGAGGAGGAGAATATAATACTACAGAGGAGGAGGAGAATATAATACTACAGAGGAGAAGAATATAATACTACAGAGGAGGAGAATGAGAATATAATACTATAGAGGAGGAGGAGAATATAATACTACAGAGGAGGAGAATATAATACTACAGAGGAGGAGAATATAATACTACAGAGGAGGAGAATATAATATTACAGAGGAGGAGAATATAATACTACAGAGGAGGAGGAGAATATAATACTACAGAGGAGGAGGAGAATATAATACTAAAGAGGAGGAGGAGAATATAATACTACAGAGGAGGATGAGAATATAATACTACAGAGGAGGAGGAGAATATAATACTACAGAGGAGGAGGAGAATATAATACTACAGAGGAGGAGGAGGAGAATATAATACTACAGTGGGGGAGGAGAATATAATACTACAGAGGAGGAGGTTATAATACTACAGTGGGGGAGGAGAATATAATACTACAGAGGAGGAGAATATAATACTACAGAGGAGGAGAATATAATACTACAGAGGAGGAGGAGGAGAATATAATACTACAGAGAAGGAGAATATAATACTACAGAGGAGGAGGAGAATATAATACTACAGAGGAGGAGAATATAATACTACAGAGGAGGAGGAGGATATAATACTACAGAGGAGGAGAATATAATACTACAGAGGAGGAGGAGAATATAATACTACAGAGGAGGAGAATATAATACTACAGAGGAGGAGAATATAATACCACAGAGGAGGAGGAGGAGAATATAATACTACAGAGGAGGAGGAGGAGAATATAAAACTACAGAGGAGGAGGAGGATATAACACTACAGAGGAGGAGGAGAATATAATACTACAGAGGAGGAGGAGAATCTAATACTACAGAGGAGGAGAATCTAATACTACAGAGGAGGAGAATATAATACTACAGAGGAGGAGGAGGAGAATATAATACTACAGAGGAGGAGGAGGAGAATATAATACTACAGAGGAGGAGGAGAATATAACACTACAGAGGAGGAGGAGGAGAATATAACACTACAGAGGAGGAGGAGAATATAATACTACAGAGGAGGAGGAGAATATAATACTACAGAGGAGGAGGAGAATATAATAGTACAGAGGAGGAGGAGAATATAATACTACAGAGGAGGAGAATATAATACTACAGAGGAGGAGGAGGATATAATACTACAGCGGAGGAGGAGAATATAATACTACAGAGGAGGAGGAGAATATAATACTACAGAGGAGGAGAATATAATACTACAGAGGAGGAGAATGAGAATATAATACTATAGAGGAGGAGGAGAATATAATACTACAGAGGAGGAGAATATAATACTACAGAGGAGGAGAATATAATACTACAGAGGAGGAGAACATAATACTACAGAGGAGGAGAATATAATACTACAGAGGAGGAGGAGAATATAATACTACAGAGGAGGAGGAGAATATAATACTACAGAGGAGGAGAATATTACACAACAGAGGAGGATAATATAATACTACAGAGGAGTATAATATAATACTACAGAGGAGGAGAATATAATACTACAGAGGAGGATAATATAATACTACAGAGGAGGAGGAGAATATAATACTGCAGAGCAGGAGGAGGAGAATATAATACTACAGAGGAGGAGGAGAATATAATACTACAGAGGAGGAGAATATAATACTACAGAGGAGGAGGAGAATATAATACTAAAGAGGAGGAGGAGAATATAATACTACAGAGGAGGAGAATATAATACTACAGAGGAGGAGGAGGAGAATATAATACTACAGAGGAGGAGGATATAACACTACAGAGGAGGAGGAGAATATAATACTACAGAGGAGGAGAATATAATACTACAGAGGAGGAGGAGAATATAATACTACAGAGGAGGAGGAGAATATAATACTACAGAGGAGGAGGAGAATATAATACTACAGAGGAGGAGAATATAATACTACAGAGGAGGAGGAGAATATAATACTAAAGAGGAGGAGGAGAATATAATACTACAGAGGAGGAGAATATAATACTACAGAGGGGGAGGAGGAGAATATAATACTACAGAGGAGGAGGAGGATATAACACTACAGAGGAGGAGGAGAATATAATACTACAGAGGAGGAGAATATAATACTACAGAGGAGGAGGAGAATATAATACTACAGAGGAGGAGGAGAATATAATACTACAGAGGAGGAGGAGGAGAATATAACACTACAGAGGAGGAGGAGAATATAATACTACAGAGGAGGAGGAGAATATAATACTACAGAGGAGGAGAATATAATACTACAGAGGAGGAGAATGAGAATATAATACTATAGAGGAGGAGGAGAATATAATACTACAGAGGAGGAGAATATAATACTACAGAGGAGGAGAATATAATACTACAGAGGAGGAGAACATAATACTACAGAGGAGGATAATATAATACTACAGAGGAGGAGGAGAATATAATACTGCAGAGGAGGAGGAGGAGAATATAATACTACAGAGGAGGAGGAGAATATAATACTACAGAGGAGGAGAATATAATACTACAGAGGAGGAGGAGAATATAATACTAAAGAGGAGGAGGAGAATAATATACTACAGAGGAGGAGAATATAATACTACAGAGGAGGAGGAGGAGAATATAATACTACAGAGGAGGAGGATATAACACTACAGAGGAGGAGGAGAATATAATACTACATAGGAGGAGAATATAATACTACAGAGGAGGAGGAGAATATAATACTACAGAGGAGGAGGAGAATATAATACTACAGAGGAGGAGGAGAATATAATACTACAGAGGAGGAGAATATAATACTACAGAGGAGGAGAATGAGAATATAATACTATAGAGGAGGAGGAGAATATAATACTACAGAGGAGGAGAATATAATACTACAGAGGAGGAGAATATAATACTACAGAGGAGGAGAAACATAATACTACAGAGGAGGAGAATATAATACTACAGAGGAGGAGAATATAATACTACAGAGGAGGAGAATATAATACTACAGAGGAGGAGGAGAATATAATACTACAGAGGAGGAGGAGAATATAATACTACAGAGGAGGAGAATATTACACTACAGAGGAGGATAATATAATACTACAGATGAGTATAATATAATACTACAGAGGAGGATAATATAATACTACAGAGAAGGAGAATACAATACTACAGAGGAGAACAATTTAATACTACAGAGGAGGAGAATATAATACTACAGAGGAGGATAATATAATACTACAGAGGAGGAGGAGAATATAATACTACGGAGGAGGAGGAGAATACAATACTACAGAGGAGGAGGAGGAGAATATAACACTATAGAGGAGGAGGAGGAGGAGAATATAACACTACAGAGGAGGAGGAGAATATAATACTACAGAGGAGGAGGAGAATATAATACTACAGAGGAGGAGAATATAATACTACAGAGGAGGAGAATGAGAATATAATACTATAGAGGAGGAGGAGAATATAATACTACAGAGGAGGAGAATATAATACTACAGAGGAGGAGAATATAATACTACAGAGGAGGAGAACATAATACTACAGAGGAGGAGAATATAATACTACAGAGGAGGAGGAGAATATAATACTACAGAGGAGGAGAATATTACACTACAAAGGAGGATAATATAATACTACAGAGGAGTATAATATAATACTACAGAGGAGGATAATATAATACTACAGAGAAGGAGAATATAATACTACAGAGGAGAACAATTTAATACTACAGAGGAGGAGAATATAATACTACAGAGGAGGAGGAGAATATAATACTACAGAGGAGGAGAATAGAATACTACAGAGGAGGAGGAGAATATAATACTACAGAGGAGGAGGAGAATATAATACTACAGAGGACGAGAATATAATACTACAGAGGAGGAGGAGAATATAATACTACAGAGGGGGAGGAGGAGAATATAATACTACAGAGGAGGAGGAGGATATAACACTACAGAGGAGGAGGAGGAGAATATAATACTACAGAGGAGGAGAATATAATACTACAGAGGAGGAGGAGAATATAATACTACAGAGGACGAGAATATAATACTACAGAGGAGGAGAATATAATACTACAGAGGGGAGGAGGAGAATATAATACTACAGAGGAGGAGGAGGATATAACACTACAGAGGAGGAGGAGGAGAATATAATACTACAGAGGAGGAGAATATAATACTACAGAGGAGGAGGAGAATATAATACTACAGAGGAGGAGGAGAATATAATACTACAGAGGAGGAGGAGGAGAATATAACACTACAGAGGAGGAGGAGAATATAACACTACAGAGGAGGAGGAGAATATAATACTACAGAGGAGGATAATATAATACTACAGAGGAGGAGAATGAGAATATAATACTATAGAGGAGGAGGAGAATATAATACTACAGAGGAGGAGAATATAATACTACAGAGGAGGAGAATATAATACTACAGAGGAGGAGAACATAATACTACAGAGGAGGAGAATATAATACTACAGAGGAGGAGAATATAAAACTACAGAGGAGGAGGAGAATATAGAGGAGGAGGAGAATATAATACTACAGAGGAGAAGAATATTACACTACAGAGGAGGATAATATAATACTACAGAGGAGTATAATATAATACTACAGAGGAGGATAATATAATACTACAGAGAAGGAGAATATAATACTACAGAGGAGAACAATTTAATACTACAGAGGAGGAGGAGAATATAATACTACGGAGGAGGAGGAGGAGAATATAATACTACAGAGGAGGAGGAGAATATAATACTACAGAGAAGGAGAATATAATACTACAGAGGAGGAGGAGAATATAATACTACAGAAGAGGAGGAGTATATAATACTACAGAGGAGGAGGAGGAGAATAAATAACACTATAGAGGAGGAGGAGGAGGAGAATATAACACTACAGAGGAGGAGGAGAATATAATTCTACAGAGGAGGAGGAGAATATAATACTACAGAGGAGGAGAATATAATAATACAGAGGAGGAGAATATAATACTACAGAGGAGGAGAATATAATACTACAGAGGAGGAGAACATAATACTACAGAGTAGGAGAATATAATACTAACGAGGAGGAGGAGAATATAATACTACAGAGGAGGAGAATATTACACTACAGAGGAGGATAATATAATACTACAGAGGAGTATAATATAATACTACAGAGGAGAATAATATAATACTACAGAGAAGGAGAATATAATACTACAGAGGAGAACAATTTAATACTACAGAGGAGGAGAATATAATACTACAGAGGAGGATAATATAATACTACAGAGGAGGAGGAGAATATAATACTACAGAGGAGGAGGAGGAGAATATAATACTACAGAGGAGGAGGAGAATATAATACTACAGAGGAGGAGAATATAATACTACAGAGGAGGAGGAGAATATAATACTAAAGAGGAGGAGGAGAATATAATACTACAGAGGAGGAGGAGGAGAATATAATACTACAGAGGAGGAGGAGGATATAACACTACAGAGGAGGAGGAGAATATAATACTACAGAGGAGGAGAATATAATACTACAGAGGAGGAGGAGAATATAATACTACAGAGGAGGAGGAGAATATAATACTACAGAGGAGGAGGAGAATATAACACTACAGAGGAGGAGGAGGAGAATATAACACTACAGAGGAGGAGGAGGAGGAGAATATAACACTACAGAGGAGGAGGAGAATATAATACTACAGAGGAGGAGAATATAATACTACAGAGGAGGAGAATATAATACTACAGAGGAGGAGAATGAGAATATAATACTATAGAGGAGGAGGAGAATATAATACTACAGAGGAGGAGAATATAATACTACAGAGGAGGAGAATATTACACAACAGAGGAGGATAATATAATACTACAGAGGAGTATAATATAATACTACAGAGGAGGAGAATATAATACTACAGAGGAGGATAATATAATACTACAGAGGAGGAGGAGAATATAATACTGCAGAGCAGGAGGAGGAGAATATAATACTACAGAGGAGGAGGAGAATATAATACTACAGAGGAGGAGAATATAATACTACAGAGGAGGAGGAGAATATAATACTAAAGAGGAGGAGGAGAATATAATACTACAGAGGAGGAGAATATAATACTACAGAGGAGGAGGAGGAGAATATAATACTACAGAGGAGGAGGATATAACACTACAGAGGAGGAGGAGAATATACTACTACAGAGGAGGAGAATATAATACTACAGAGGAGGAGGAGAATATAATACTACAGAGGAGGAGGAGAATATAATACTACAGAGGAGGAGGAGAATATAATACTACAGAGGAGGAGAATATAATACTACAGAGGAGGAGGAGAATATAATACTAAAGAGGAGGAGGAGAATATAATACTACAGAGGAGGAGAATATAATACTACAGAGGGGGAGGAGGAGAATATAATACTACAGAGGAGGAGGAGGATATAACACTACAGAGGAGGAGGAGAATATAATACTACAGAGGAGGAGAATATAATACTACAGAGGAGGAGGAGAATATAATACTACAGAGGAGGAGGAGAATATAATACTACAGAGGAGGAGGAGGAGAATATAACACTACAGAGGAGGAGGAGAATATAACACTACAGAGGAGGAGGAGAATATAATACTACAGAGGAGGAGGAGAATATAATACTACAGAGGAGGAGAATATAATACTACAGAGGAGGAGAATGAGAATATAATACTATAGAGGAGGAGGAGAATATAATACTACAGAGGAGGAGAATATAATACTACAGAGGAGGAGAATATAATACTACAGAGGAGGAGAACATAATACTACAGAGGAGGATAATATAATACTACAGAGGAGGAGGAGGAATATAATACTGCAGAGGAGGAGGAGGAGAATATAATACTACAGAGGAGGAGGAGAATATAATACTACAGAGGAGGAGAATATAATACTACAGAGGAGGAGGAGAATATAATACTAAAGAGGAGGAGGAGAATATAATACTACAGAGGAGGAGAATATAATACTACAGAGGAGGAGGAGGAGAATATAATACTACAGAGGAGGAGGATATAACACTACAGAGGAGGAGGAGAATATAATACTACAGAGGAGGAGAATATAATACTACAGAGGAGGAGGAGAATATAATACTACAGAGGAGGAGGAGAATATAATACTACAGAGGAGGAGGAGAATATAATACTACAGAGGAGGAGAATATAATACTACAGAGGAGGAGGAGAATATAATACTAAAGAGGAGGAGGAGAATATAATACTACAGAGGAGGAGAATATAATACTACAGAGGGGGAGGAGGAGAATATAATACTACAGAGGAGGAGGAGGATATAACACTACAGAGGAGGAGGAGAATATAATACTACAGAGGAGGAGAATATAATACTACAGAGGAGGAGGAGAATATAATACTACAGAGGAGGAGGAGAATATAATACTACAGAGGAGGAGGAGGAGAATATAACACTACAGAGGAGGAGGAGAATATAACACTACAGAGGAGGAGGAGAATATAATACTACAGAGGAGGAGGAGAATATAATACTACAGAGGAGGAGAATATAATACTACAGAGGAGGAGAATGAGAATATAATACTATAGAGGAGGAGGAGAATATAATACTACAGAGGAGGAGAATATAATACTACAGAGGAGGAGAATATAATACTACAGAGGAGGAGAACATAATACTACAGAGGAGGAGAATATAATACTACAGAGGAGGAGAATATAATACTACAGAGGAGGAGAATATAATACTACAGAGGAGGAGGAGAATATAATACTACAGAGGAGGAGAATATAATACTACAGAGGAGGAGGAGGATATAATACTACAGAGGAGGAGGAGAATATAATACTACAGAGGAGGATATATACTACAGAGGAGGAGAATATAATACTACAGAGGAGGAGAATATAATACCACAGAGGAGGAGGAGGAGAATATAATACTACAGAGGAGGAGGAGGAGAATATAAAACTACAGAGGAGGAGGAGGATATAACACTACAGAGGAGGAGGAGAATATAATACTACAGAGGAGGAGGAGAATCTAATACTACAGAGGAGGAGAATCTAATACTACAGAGGAGGAGAATATAATACTACAGAGGAGGAGGAGGAGAATATAATACTACAGAGGAGGAGGAGGAGAATATAATACTACAGAGGAGGAGGAGAATATAACACTACAGAGGAGGAGGAGGAGAATATAACACTACAGAGGAGGAGGAGAATATAATACTACAGAAGAGGAGGAGAATATAATACTACAGAGGAGGAGGAGAATATAATAGTACAGAGGAGGAGGAGAATATAATACTACAGAGGAGGAGAATATAATACTACAGAGGAGGAGGAGGATATAATACTACAGCGGAGGAGGAGAATATAATACTACAGAGGAGGAGAAGAATATAATACTACAGAGGAGGAGAATATAATACTACAGAGGAGGAGGAGAATATAATACTACAGAGGAGGAGGAGAATATAATACTACAGAGGAGGAGAATATAATACTACAGAGGAGGAGGAGGATATAATACTACAGAGGAGGAGGAGAATATAATACTACAGAGGAGGAGGAGAATATAATACTACAGAGGAGGAGAATATAATACTACAGAGGAGGAGAATATAATACCACAGAGGAGGAGGAGAATATAATACTACAGAGGAGGAGGAGGAGAATATAAAACTACAGAGGAGGAGGAGGATATAACACTACAGAGGAGGAGGAGAATATAATACTACAGAGGAGGAGGAGAATCTAATACTACAGAGGAGGAGAATCTAATACTACAGAGGAGGAGAATATAATACTACAGAGGAGGAGGAGGAGAATATAATACTACAGAGGAGGAGGAGGAGAATATAATACTACAGAGGAGGAGGAGAATATAACACTACAGAGGAGGAGGAGGAGAATATAACACTACAGAGGAGGAGGAGAATATAATACTAAAGAGGAGGAGGAGAATATAATACTACAGAGGAGGAGAATATAATACTACAGAGGAGGAGGAGGAGAATATAATACTACAGAGGAGGAGGATATAACACTACAGAGGAGGAGGAGAATATACTACTACAGAGGAGGAGAATATAATACTACAGAGGAGGAGGAGAATATAATACTACAGAGGAGGAGGAGAATATAATACTACAGAGGAGGAGGAGAATATAATACTACAGAGGAGGAGAATATAATACTACAGAGGAGGAGGAGAATATAATACTAAAGAGGAGGAGGAGAATATAATACTACAGAGGAGGAGAATATAATACTACAGAGGGGGAGGAGGAGAATATAATACTACAGAGGAGGAGGAGGATATAACACTACAGAGGAGGAGGAGAATATAATACTACAGAGGAGGAGAATATAATACTACAGAGGAGGAGGAGAATATAATACTACAGAGGAGGAGGAGAATATAATACTACAGAGGAGGAGGAGGAGAATATAACACTACAGAGGAGGAGGAGAATATAACACTACAGAGGAGGAGGAGAATATAATACTACAGAGGAGGAGGAGAATATAATACTACAGAGGAGGAGAATATAATACTACAGAGGAGGAGAATGAGAATATAATACTATAGAGGAGGAGGAGAATATAATACTACAGAGGAGGAGAATATAATACTACAGAGGAGGAGAATATAATACTACAGAGGAGGAGAACATAATACTACAGAGGAGGATAATATAATACTACAGAGGAGGAGGAGAATATAATACTGCAGAGGAGGAGGAGGAGAATATAATACTACAGAGGAGGAGGAGAATATAATACTACAGAGGAGGAGAATATAATACTACAGAGGAGGAGGAGAATATAATACTAAAGAGGAGGAGAATATAATACTACAGAGGAGGAGAATATAATACTACAGAGGAGGAGGAGGAGAATATAATACTACAGAGGAGGAGGATATAACACTACAGAGGAGGAGGAGAATATAATACTACAGAGGAGGAGAATATAATACTACAGAGGAGGAGGAGAATATAATACTACAGAGGAGGAGGAGAATATAATACTACAGAGGAGGAGGAGAATATAATACTACAGAGGAGGAGAATATAATACTACAGAGGAGGAGGAGAATATAATACTAAAGAGGAGGAGGAGAATATAATACTACAGAGGAGGAGAATATAATACTACAGAGGGGGAGGAGGAGAATATAATACTACAGAGGAGGAGGAGGATATAACACTACAGAGGAGGAGGAGAATATAATACTACAGAGGAGGAGAATATAATACTACAGAGGAGGAGGAGAATATAATACTACAGAGGAGGAGGAGAATATAATACTACAGAGGAGGAGGAGGAGAATATAACACTACAGAGGAGGAGGAGAATATAACACTACAGAGGAGGAGGAGAATATAATACTAC
>NW_027462065.1:0-44236 GCF_050947455.1 Rhinoderma darwinii
GACGCTCGCTCTTGGCTGCATTCGATTCAGCTCGTGGCAGCCAGTCTAAAAAACACTATCTTGGACTTCTCTGCATGTTTCCCAGGCGAGAAATTGGCAGCATGTTCAGAACCATGTTTCTGTGAATAACTCCTGAACCGTAAGTCCTAGACGCTCGCTCTTGGCTGCATTCGATTCAGCTCGTGGCAGCCAGTCTAAAAAACACTACCTTGGACTTCTCTGCATGTTTCCCAGGCGAGCAATTGGCAGCATGTTCAGAACCATGTTTCTGTGAATAACTCCTGAACCGTAAGTCCTAGACGCTCGCTCTTGGCTGCATTCGATTCAGCTCGTGGCAGCCAGTCTAAAAAACACTATCTTGGACTTCTCTGCATGTTTCCCAGGCGAGAAATTGGCAGCATGTTCAGAACCATGTTTCTGTGAATAACTCCTGAACCGTAAGTCCTAGACGCTCGATCTTGGCGGCATTCGTCTCAGCGCCTGGCAATTAGTATAGGAGCACTGTGTTTGACTTCTCTGGATGTTTCCCAGGCGAGTTATTGACAAGTAAATCCTAGACGCTCGATCTTGGTTATTTTCGCTTTCGCGGCTGGCAGTAAAAGAACCATGTTTCTGTGAATAACTCCTGAACCGTAAGTCCTAGACGCTCGCTCTTGGCTGCATTCGATTCAGCTCGTGGCAGCCAGTCTAAAAAACACTATCTTGGACTTCTCTGCATGTTTCCCAGACGAGAAATTGGCAGCATGTTCAGAACCATGTTTCTGTGAATAACTCCTGAACCGTAAGTCCTAGACGCTCGATCTTGGCGGCATTCGTCTCAGCGCCTGGCAATTAGTATAGGAGCACTGTGTTTGACTTCTCTGGATGTTTCCCAGGCGAGTTATTGACAAGTAAATCCTAGACGCTCGATCTTGGTTATTTTCGCTTTCGCGGCTGGCAGTAAAAGAACCATGTTTCTGTGAATAACTCCTGAACCGTAAGTCCTAGACGCTCGCTCTTGGCTGCATTCGATTCAGCTCGTGGCAGCCAGTCTAAAAAACACTATCTTGGACTTCTCTGCATGTTTCCCAGGCGAGCAATTGGCAGCATGTTCAGAACCATGTTTCTGTGAATAACTCCTGAACCGTAAGTCCTAGACGCTCGCTCTTGGCTGCATTCGATTCAGCTCGTGGCAGCCAGTCTAAAAAACACTATCTTGGACTTCTCTGCATGTTTCCCAGGCGAGCAATTGGCAGCATGTTCAGAACCATGTTTCTGTGAATAACTCCTGAACCGTAAGTCCTAGACGCTCGCTCTTGGCTGCATTCGATTCAGCTCGTGGCAGCCAGTCTAAAAAACACTATCTTGGACTTCTCTGCATGTTTCCCAGGCGAGCAATTGGCAGCATGTTCAGAACCATGTTTCTGTGAATAACTCCTGAACCGTAAGTCCTAGACGCTCGCTCTTGGCTGCATTCGATTCAGCTCGTGGCAGCCAGTCTAAAAAACACTATCTTGGACTTCTCTGCATGTTTCCCAGGCGAGAAATTGGCAGCATGTTCAGAACCATGTTTCTGTGAATAACTCCTGAACCGTAAGTCCTAGACGCTCGCTCTTGGCTGCATTCGATTCAGCTCGTGGCAGCCAGTCTAAAAAACACTATCTTGGACTTCTCTGCATGTTTCCCAGGCGAGCAATTGGCAGCATGTTCAGAACCATGTTTCTGTGAATAACTCCTGAACCGTAAGTCCTAGACGCTCGCTCTTGGCTGCATTCGATTCAGCTCGTGGCAGCCAGTCTAAAAAACACTATCTTGGACTTCTCTGCATGTTTCCCAGGCGAGAAATTGGCAGCATGTTCAAAACCATGTTTCTGTGAATAACTCCTGAACCGTAAGTCCTAGACGCTCGATCTTGGCGGCATTCGTCTCAGCGCCTGGCAATTAGTATAGGAGCACTGTGTTTGACTTCTCTGGATGTTTCCCAGGCGAGTTATTGACAAGTAAATCCTAGACGCTCGATCTTGGTTATTTTCGCTTTCGCGGCTGGCAGTAAAAGAACCATGTTTCTGTGAATAACTCCTGAACCGTAAGTCCTAGACGCTCGCTCTTGGCTGCATTCGATTCAGCTCGTGGCAGCCAGTCTAAAAAACACTATCTTGGACTTCTCTGCATGTTTCCCAGGCGAGAAATTGGCAGCATGTTCAGAACCATGTTTCTGTGAATAACTCCTGAACCGTAAGTCCTAGACGCTCGATCTTGGCGGCATTCGTCTCAGCGCCTGGCAATTAGTATAGGAGCACTGTGTTTGACTTCTCTGGATGTTTCCCAGGCGAGTTATTGACAAGTAAATCCTAGACGCTCGATCTTGGTTATTTTCGCTTTCGCGGCTGGCAGTAAAAGAACCATGTTTCTGTGAATAACTCCTGAACCGTAAGTCCTAGACGCTCGCTCTTGGCTGCATTCGATTCAGCTCGTGGCAGCCAGTCTAAAAAACACTATCTTGGACTTCTCTGCATGTTTCCCAGGCGAGCAATTGGCAGCATGTTCAGAACCATGTTTCTGTGAATAACTCCTGAACCGTAAGTCCTAGACGCTCGCTCTTGGCTGCATTCGATTCAGCTCGTGGCAGCCAGTCTAAAAAACACTATCTTGGACTTCTCTGCATGTTTCCCAGGCGAGCAATTGGCAGCATGTTCAGAACCATGTTTCTGTGAATAACTCCTGAACCGTAAGTCCTAGACGCTCGCTCTTGGCTGCATTCGATTCAGCTCGTGGCAGCCAGTCTAAAAAACACTATCTTGGACTTCTCTGCATGTTTCCCAGGCGAGAAATTGGCAGCATGTTCAGAACCATGTTTCTGTGAATAACTCCTGAACCGTAAGTCCTAGACGCTCGCTCTTGGCTGCATTCGATTCAGCTCGTGGCAGCCAGTCTAAAAAACACTATCTTGGACTTCTCTGCATGTTTCCCAGGCGAGCAATTGGCAGCATGTTCAGAACCATGTTTCTGTGAATAACTCCTGAACCGTAAGTCCTAGACGCTCGCTCTTGGCTGCATTCGATTCAGCTCGTGGCAGCCAGTCTAAAAAACACTATCTTGGACTTCTCTGCATGTTTCCCAGGCGAGAAATTGGCAGCATGTTCAAAACCATGTTTCTGTGAATAACTCCTGAACCGTAAGTCCTAGACGCTCGATCTTGGCGGCATTCGTCTCAGCGCCTGGCAATTAGTATAGGAGCACTGTGTTTGACTTCTCTGGATGTTTCCCAGGCGAGTTATTGACAAGTAAATCCTAGACGCTCGATCTTGGTTATTTTCGCTTTCGCGGCTGGCAGTAAAAGAACCATGTTTCTGTGAATAACTCCTGAACCGTAAGTCCTAGACGCTCGCTCTTGGCTGCATTCGATTCAGCTCGTGGCAGCCAGTCTAAAAAACACTATCTTGGACTTCTCTGCATGTTTCCCAGGCGAGAAATTGGCAGCATGTTCAGAACCATGTTTCTGTGAATAACTCCTGAACCGTAAGTCCTAGACGCTCGATCTTGGCGGCATTCGTCTCAGCGCCTGGCAATTAGTATAGGAGCACTGTGTTTGACTTCTCTGGATGTTTCCCAGGCGAGTTATTGACAAGTAAATCCTAGACGCTCGATCTTGGTTATTTTCGCTTTCGCGGCTGGCAGTAAAAGAACCATGTTTCTGTGAATAACTCCTGAACCGTAAGTCCTAGACGCTCGCTCTTGGCTGCATTCGATTCAGCTCGTGGCAGCCAGTCTAAAAAACACTATCTTGGACTTCTCTGCATGTTTCCCAGGCGAGCAATTGGCAGCATGTTCAGAACCATGTTTCTGTGAATAACTCCTGAACCGTAAGTCCTAGACGCTCGCTCTTGGCTGCATTCGATTCAGCTCGTGGCAGCCAGTCTAAAAAACACTATCTTGGACTTCTCTGCATGTTTCCCAGGCGAGAAATTGGCAGCATGTTCAGAACCATGTTTCTGTGAATAACTCCTGAACCGTAAGTCCTAGACGCTCGCTCTTGGCTGCATTCGATTCAGCTCGTGGCAGCCAGTCTAAAAAACACTATCTTGGACTTCTCTGCATGTTTCCCAGGCGAGAAATTGGCAGCATGTTCAGAACCATGTTTCTGTGAATAACTCCTGAACCGTAAGTCCTAGACGCTCGCTCTTGGCTGCATTCGATTCAGCTCGTGGCAGCCAGTCTAAAAAACACTATCTTGGACTTCTCTGCATGTTTCCCAGGCGAGCAATTGGCAGCATGTTCAGAACCATGTTTCTGTGAATAACTCCTGAACCGTAAGTCCTAGACGCTCGCTCTTGGCTGCATTCGATTCAGCTCGTGGCAGCCAGTCTAAAAAACACTATCTTGGACTTCTCTGCATGTTTCCCAGGCGAGAAATTGGCAGCATGTTCAGAACCATGTTTCTGTGAATAACTCCTGAACCGTAAGTCCTAGACGCTCGATCTTGGCGGCATTCGTCTCAGCGCCTGGCAATTAGTATAGGAGCACTGTGTTTGACTTCTCTGGATGTTTCCCAGGCGAGTTATTGACAAGTAAATCCTAGACGCTCGATCTTGGTTATTTTCGCTTTCGCGGCTGGCAGTAAAAGAACCATGTTTCTGTGAATAACTCCTGAACCGTAAGTCCTAGACGCTCGCTCTTGGCTGCATTCGATTCAGCTCGTGGCAGCCAGTCTAAAAAACACTATCTTGGACTTCTCTGCATGTTTCCCAGGCGAGCAATTGGCAGCATGTTCAGAACCATGTTTCTGTGAATAACTCCTGAACCGTAAGTCCTAGACGCTCGCTCTTGGCTGCATTCGATTCAGCTCGTGGCAGCCAGTCTAAAAAACACTATCTTGGACTTCTCTGCATGTTTCCCAGGCGAGAAATTGGCAGCATGTTCAGAACCATGTTTCTGTGAATAACTCCTGAACCGTAAGTCCTAGACGCTCGCTCTTGGCTGCATTCGATTCAGCTCGTGGCAGCCAGTCTAAAAAACACTATCTTGGACTTCTCTGCATGTTTCCCAGGCGAGCAATTGGCAGCATGTTCAGAACCATGTTTCTGTGAATAACTCCTGAACCGTAAGTCCTAGACGCTCGCTCTTGGCTGCATTCGATTCAGCTCGTGGCAGCCAGTCTAAAAAACACTATCTTGGACTTCTCTGCATGTTTCCCAGGCGAGAAATTGACAGCATGTTCAAAACCATGTTTCTGTGAATAACTCCTGAACCGTAAGTCCTAGACGCTCGATCTTGGCGGCATTCGTCTCAGCGCCTGGCAATTAGTATAGGAGCACTGTGTTTGACTTCTCTGGATGTTTCCCAGGCGAGTTATTGACAAGTAAATCCTAGACGCTCGATCTTGGTTATTTTCGCTTTCGCGGCTGGCAGTAAAAGAACCATGTTTCTGTGAATAACTCCTGAACCGTAAGTCCTAGACGCTCGCTCTTGGCTGCATTCGATTCAGCTCGTGGCAGCCAGTCTAAAAAACACTATCTTGGACTTCTCTGCATGTTTCCCAGGCGAGAAATTGGCAGCATGTTCAGAACCATGTTTCTGTGAATAACTCCTGAACCGTAAGTCCTAGACGCTCGATCTTGGCGGCATTCGTCTCAGCGCCTGGCAATTAGTATAGGAGCACTGTGTTTGACTTCTCTGGATGTTTCCCAGGCGAGTTATTGACAAGTAAATCCTAGACGCTCGATCTTGGTTATTTTCGCTTTCGCGGCTGGCAGTAAAAGAACCATGTTTCTGTGAATAACTCCTGAACCGTAAGTCCTAGACGCTCGCTCTTGGCTGCATTCGATTCAGCTCGTGGCAGCCAGTCTAAAAAACACTATCTTGGACTTCTCTGCATGTTTCCCAGGCGAGCAATTGGCAGCATGTTCAGAACCATGTTTCTGTGAATAACTCCTGAACCGTAAGTCCTAGACGCTCGCTCTTGGCTGCATTCGATTCAGCTCGTGGCAGCCAGTCTAAAAAACACTATCTTGGACTTCTCTGCATGTTTCCCAGGCGAGCAATTGGCAGCATGTTCAGAACCATGTTTCTGTGAATAACTCCTGAACCGTAAGTCCTAGACGCTCGCTCTTGGCTGCATTCGATTCAGCTCGTGGCAGCCAGTCTAAAAAACACTATCTTGGACTTCTCTGCATGTTTCCCAGGCGAGAAATTGGCAGCATGTTCAGAACCATGTTTCTGTGAATAACTCCTGAACCGTAAGTCCTAGACGCTCGCTCTTGGCTGCATTCGATTCAGCTCGTGGCAGCCAGTCTAAAAAACACTATCTTGGACTTCTCTGCATGTTTCCCAGGCGAGCAATTGGCAGCATGTTCAGAACCATGTTTCTGTGAATAACTCCTGAACCGTAAGTCCTAGACGCTCGCTCTTGGCTGCATTCGATTCAGCTCGTGGCAGCCAGTCTAAAAAACACTATCTTGGACTTCTCTGCATGTTTCCCAGGCGAGAAATTGGCAGCATGTTCAGAACCATGTTTCTGTGATTAACTCCTGAACCGTAAGTCTTAGACGCTCGATCTTGGCGGCATTCGTCTCAGCGCCTGGCAATTAGTATAGGAGCACTGTGTTTGACTTCTCTGGATGTTTCCCAGGCGAGTTATTGACAAGTAAATCCTAGACGCTCGATCTTGGTTATTTTCGCTTTCGCGGCTGGCAGTAAAAGAACCATGTTTCTGTGAATAACTCCTGAACCGTAAGTCCTAGACGCTCGCTCTTGGCTGCATTCGATTCAGCTCGTGGCAGCCAGTCTAAAAAACACTATCTTGGACTTCTCTGCATGTTTCCCAGGCGAGAAATTGGCAGCATGTTCAGAACCATGTTTCTGTGATTAACTCCTGAACCGTAAGTCCTAGACGCTCGATCTTGGCGGCATTCGTCTCAGCGCCTGGCAATTAGTATAGGAGCACTGTGTTTGACTTCTCTGGATGTTTCCCAGGCGAGTTATTGACAAGTAAATCCTAGACGCTCGATCTTGGTTATTTTCGCTTTCGCGGCTGGCAGTAAAAGAACCATGTTTCTGTGAATAACTCCTGAACCGTAAGTCCTAGACGCTCGCTCTTGGCTGCATTCGATTCAGCTCGTGGCAGCCAGTCTAAAAAACACTATCTTGGACTTCTCTGCATGTTTCCCAGGCGAGCAATTGGCAGCATGTTCAGAACCATGTTTCTGTGAATAACTCCTGAACCGTAAGTCCTAGACGCTCGCTCTTGGCTGCATTCGATTCAGCTCGTGGCAGCCAGTCTAAAAAACACTATCTTGGACTTCTCTGCATGTTTCCCAGGCGAGAAATTGGCAGCATGTTCAGAACCATGTTTCTGTGAATAACTCCTGAACCGTAAGTCCTAGACGCTCGCTCTTGGCTGCATTCGATTCAGCTCGTGGCAGCCAGTCTAAAAAACACTATCTTGGACTTCTCTGCATGTTTCCCAGGCGAGCAATTGGCAGCATGTTCAGAACCATGTTTCTGTGAATAACTCCTGAACCGTAAGTCCTAGACGCTCGCTCTTGGCTGCATTCGATTCAGCTCGTGGCAGCCAGTCTAAAAAACACTATCTTGGACTTCTCTGCATGTTTCCCAGGCGAGAAATTGACAGCATGTTCAAAACCATGTTTCTGTGAATAACTCCTGAACCGTAAGTCCTAGACGCTCGATCTTGGCGGCATTCGTCTCAGCGCCTGGCAATTAGTATAGGAGCACTGTGTTTGACTTCTCTGGATGTTTCCCAGGCGAGTTATTGACAAGTAAATCCTAGACGCTCGATCTTGGTTATTTTCGCTTTCGCGGCTGGCAGTAAAAGAACCATGTTTCTGTGAATAACTCCTGAACCGTAAGTCCTAGACGCTCGCTCTTGGCTGCATTCGATTCAGCTCGTGGCAGCCAGTCTAAAAAACACTATCTTGGACTTCTCTGCATGTTTCCCAGGCGAGAAATTGGCAGCATGTTCAGAACCATGTTTCTGTGAATAACTCCTGAACCGTAAGTCCTAGACGCTCGATCTTGGCGGCATTCGTCTCAGCGCCTGGCAATTAGTATAGGAGCACTGTGTTTGACTTCTCTGGATGTTTCCCAGGCGAGTTATTGACAAGTAAATCCTAGACGCTCGATCTTGGTTATTTTCGCTTTCGCGGCTGGCAGTAAAAGAACCATGTTTCTGTGAATAACTACTGAACCGTAAGTCCTAGACGCTCGCTCTTGGCTGCATTCGATTCAGCTCGTGGCAGCCAGTCTAAAAAACACTATCTTGGACTTCTCTGCATGTTTCCCAGGCGAGCAATTGGCAGCATGTTCAGAACCATGTTTCTGTGAATAACTCCTGAACCGTAAGTCCTAGACGCTCGCTCTTGGCTGCATTCGATTCAGCTCGTGGCAGCCAGTCTAAAAAACACTATCTTGGACTTCTCTGCATGTTTCCCAGGCGAGCAATTGGCAGCATGTTCAGAACCATGTTTCTGTGAATAACTCCTGAACCGTAAGTCCTAGACGCTCGCTCTTGGCTGCATTCGATTCAGCTCGTGGCAGCCAGTCTAAAAAACACTATCTTGGACTTCTCTGCATGTTTCCCAGGCGAGAAATTGGCAGCATGTTCAGAACCATGTTTCTGTGAATAACTCCTGAACCGTAAGTCCTAGACGCTCGCTCTTGGCTGCATTCGATTCAGCTCGTGGCAGCCAGTCTAAAAAACACTATCTTGGACTTCTCTGCATGTTTCCCAGGCGAGCAATTGGCAGCATGTTCAGAACCATGTTTCTGTGAATAACTCCTGAACCGTAAGTCCTAGACGCTCGCTCTTGGCTGCATTCGATTCAGCTCGTGGCAGCCAGTCTAAAAAACACTATCTTGGACTTCTCTGCATGTTTCCCAGGCGAGAAATTGGCAGCATGTTCAGAACCATGTTTCTGTGATTAACTCCTGAACCGTAAGTCCTAGACGCTCGATCTTGGCGGCATTCGTCTCAGCGCCTGGCAATTAGTATAGGAGCACTGTGTTTGACTTCTCTGGATGTTTCCCAGGCGAGTTATTGACAAGTAAATCCTAGACGCTCGATCTTGGTTATTTTCGCTTTCGCGGCTGGCAGTAAAAGAACCATGTTTCTGTGAATAACTCCTGAACCGTAAGTCCTAGACGCTCGCTCTTGGCTGCATTCGATTCAGCTCGTGGCAGCCAGTCTAAAAAACACTATCTTGGACTTCTCTGCATGTTTCCCAGGCGAGAAATTGGCAGCATGTTCAGAACCATGTTTCTGTGATTAACTCCTGAACCGTAAGTCCTAGACGCTCGATCTTGGCGGCATTCGTCTCAGCGCCTGGCAATTAGTATAGGAGCACTGTGTTTGACTTCTCTGGATGTTTCCCAGGCGAGTTATTGACAAGTAAATCCTAGACGCTCGATCTTGGTTATTTTCGCTTTCGCGGCTGGCAGTAAAAGAACCATGTTTCTGTGAATAACTCCTGAACCGTAAGTCCTAGACGCTCGCTCTTGGCTGCATTCGATTCAGCTCGTGGCAGCCAGTCTAAAAAACACTATCTTGGACTTCTCTGCATGTTTCCCAGGCGAGAAATTGGCAGCATGTTCAGAACCATGTTTCTGTGAATAACTCCTGAACCGTAAGTCCTAGACGCTCGCTCTTGGCTGCATTCGATTCAGCTCGTGGCAGCCAGTCTAAAAAACACTATCTTGGACTTCTCTGCATGTTTCCCAGGCGAGCAATTGGCAGCATGTTCAGAACCATGTTTCTGTGAATAACTCCTGAACCGTAAGTCCTAGACGCTCGCTCTTGGCTGCATTCGATTCAGCTCGTGGCAGCCAGTCTAAAAAACACTATCTTGGACTTCTCTGCATGTTTCCCAGGCGAGAAATTGGCAGCATGTTCAGAACCATGTTTCTGTGAATAACTCCTGAACCGTAAGTCCTAGACGCTCGATCTTGGCGGCATTCGTCTCAGCGCCTGGCAATTAGTATAGGAGCACTGTGTTTGACTTCTCTGGATGTTTCCCAGGCGAGTTATTGACAAGTAAATCCTAGACGCTCGATCTTGGTTATTTTCGCTTTCGCGGCTGGCAGTAAAAGAACCATGTTTCTGTGAATAACTCCTGAACCGTAAGTCCTAGACGCTCGCTCTTGGCTGCATTCGATTCAGCTCGTGGCAGCCAGTCTAAAAAACACTATCTTGGACTTCTCTGCATGTTTCCCAGGCGAGAAATTGGCAGCATGTTCAGAACCATGTTTCTGTGAATAACTCCTGAACCGTAAGTCCTAGACGCTCGATCTTGGCGGCATTCGTCTCAGCGCCTGGCAATTAGTATAGGAGCACTGTGTTTGACTTCTCTGGATGTTTCCCAGGCGAGTTATTGACAAGTAAATCCTAGACGCTCGATCTTGGTTATTTTCGCTTTCGCGGCTGGCAGTAAAAGAACCATGTTTCTGTGAATAACTCCTGAACCGTAAGTCCTAGACGCTCGCTCTTGGCTGCATTCGATTCAGCTCGTGGCAGCCAGTCTAAAAAACACTATCTTGGACTTCTCTGCATGTTTCCCAGGCGAGCAATTGGCAGCATGTTCAGAACCATGTTTCTGTGAATAACTCCTGAACCGTAAGTCCTAGACGCTCGCTCTTGGCTGCATTCGATTCAGCTCGTGGCAGCCAGTCTAAAAAACACTATCTTGGACTTCTCTGCATGTTTCCCAGGCGAGCAATTGGCAGCATGTTCAGAACCATGTTTCTGTGAATAACTCCTGAACCGTAAGTCCTAGACGCTCGCTCTTGGCTGCATTCGATTCAGCTCGTGGCAGCCAGTCTAAAAAACACTATCTTGGACTTCTCTGCATGTTTCCCAGGCGAGAAATTGGCAGCATGTTCAGAACCATGTTTCTGTGAATAACTCCTGAACCGTAAGTCCTAGACGCTCGCTCTTGGCTGCATTCGATTCAGCTCGTGGCAGCCAGTCTAAAAACACTATCTTGGACTTCTCTGCATGTTTCCCAGGCGAGCAATTGGCAGCATGTTCAGAACCATGTTTCTGTGAATAACTCCTGAACCGTAAGTCCTAGACGCTCGCTCTTGGCTGCATTCGATTCAGCTCGTGGCAGCCAGTCTAAAAAACACTATCTTGGACTTCTCTGCATGTTTCCCAGGCGAGAAATTGGCAGCATGTTCAAAACCATGTTTCTGTGAATAACTCCTGAACCGTAAGTCCTAGACGCTCGATCTTGGCGGCATTCGTCTCAGCGCCTGGCAATTAGTATAGGAGCACTGTGTTTGACTTCTCTGGATGTTTCCCAGGCGAGTTATTGACAAGTAAATCCTAGACGCTCGATCTTGGTTATTTTCGCTTTCGCGGCTGGCAGTAAAAGAACCATGTTTCTGTGAATAACTCCTGAACCGTAAGTCCTAGACGCTCGCTCTTGGCTGCATTCGATTCAGCTCGTGGCAGCCAGTCTAAAAAACACTATCTTGGACTTCTCTGCATGTTTCCCAGGCGAGAAATTGGCAGCATGTTCAGAACCATGTTTCTGTGAATAACTCCTGAACCGTAAGTCCTAGACGCTCGATCTTGGCGGCATTCGTCTCAGCGCCTGGCAATTAGTATAGGAGCACTGTGTTTGACTTCTCTGGATGTTTCCCAGGCGAGTTATTGACAAGTAAATCCTAGACGCTCGATCTTGGTTATTTTCGCTTTCGCGGCTGGCAGTAAAAGAACCATGTTTCTGTGAATAACTCCTGAACCGTAAGTCCTAGACGCTCGCTCTTGGCTGCATTCGATTCAGCTCGTGGCAGCCAGTCTAAAAAACACTATCTTGGACTTCTCTGCATGTTTCCCAGGCGAGCAATTGGCAGCATGTTCAGAACCATGTTTCTGTGAATAACTCCTGAACCGTAAGTCCTAGACGCTCGCTCTTGGCTGCATTCGATTCAGCTCGTGGCAGCCAGTCTAAAAACACTATCTTGGACTTCTCTGCATGTTTCCCCAGGCGAGCAATTGGCAGCATGTTCAGAACCATGTTTCTGTGAATAACTCCTGAACCGTAAGTCCTAGACGCTCGCTCTTGGCTGCATTCGATTCAGCTCGTGGCAGCCAGTCTAAAAAACACTATCTTGGACTTCTCTGCATGTTTCCCAGGCGAGAAATTGGCAGCATGTTCAGAACCATGTTTCTGTGAATAACTCCTGAACCGTAAGTCCTAGACGCTCGCTCTTGGCTGCATTCGATTCAGCTCGTGGCAGCCAGTCTAAAAAACACTATCTTGGACTTCTCTGCATGTTTCCCAGGCGAGCAATTGGCAGCATGTTCAGAACCATGTTTCTGTGAATAACTCCTGAACCGTAAGTCCTAGACGCTCGCTCTTGGCTGCATTCGATTCAGCTCGTGGCAGCCAGTCTAAAAAACACTATCTTGGACTTCTCTGCATGTTTCCCAGGCGAGAAATTGGCAGCATGTTCAGAACCATGTTTCTGTGAATAACTCCTGAACCGTAAGTCCTAGACGCTCGATCTTGGCGGCATTCGTCTCAGCGCCTGGCAATTAGTATAGGAGCACTGTGTTTGACTTCTCTGGATGTTTCCCAGGCGAGTTATTGACAAGTAAATCCTAGACGCTCGATCTTGGTTATTTTCGCTTTCGCGGCTGGCAGTAAAAGAACCATGTTTCTGTGAATAACTCCTGAACCGTAAGTCCTAGACGCTCGCTCTTGGCTGCATTCGATTCAGCTCGTGGCAGCCAGTCTAAAAAACACTATCTTGGACTTCTCTGCATGTTTCCCAGGCGAGCAATTGGCAGCATGTTCAGAACCATGTTTCTGTGAATAACTCCTGAACCGTAAGTCCTAGACGCTCGCTCTTGGCTGCATTCGATTCAGCTCGTGGCAGCCAGTCTAAAAAACACTATCTTGGACTTCTCTGCATGTTTCCCAGGCGAGCAATTGGCAGCATGTTCAGAACCATGTTTCTGTGAATAACTCCTGAACCGTAAGTCCTAGACGCTCGCTCTTGGCTGCATTCGATTCAGCTCGTGGCAGCCAGTCTAAAAAACACTATCTTGGACTTCTCTGCATGTTTCCCAGGCGAGAAATTGGCAGCATGTTCAGAACCATGTTTCTGTGAATAACTCCTGAACCGTAAGTCCTAGACGCTCGCTCTTGGCTGCATTCGATTCAGCTCGTGGCAGCCAGTCTAAAAAACACTATCTTGGACTTCTCTGCATGTTTCCCAGGCGAGCAATTGGCAGCATGTTCAGAACCATGTTTCTGTGAATAACTCCTGAACCGTAAGTCCTAGACGCTCGCTCTTGGCTGCATTCGATTCAGCTCGTGGCAGCCAGTCTAAAAAACACTATCTTGGACTTCTCTGCATGTTTCCCAGGCGAGAAATTGGCAGCATGTTCAGAACCATGTTTCTGTGATTAACTCCTGAACCGTAAGTCCTAGACGCTCGATCTTGGCGGCATTCGTCTCAGCGCCTGGCAATTAGTATAGGAGCACTGTGTTTGACTTCTCTGGATGTTTCCCAGGCGAGTTATTGACAAGTAAATCCTAGACGCTCGATCTTGGTTATTTTCGCTTTCGCGGCTGGCAGTAAAAGAACCATGTTTCTGTGAATAACTCCTGAACCGTAAGTCCTAGACGCTCGCTCTTGGCTGCATTCGATTCAGCTCGTGGCAGCCAGTCTAAAAAACACTATCTTGGACTTCTCTGCATGTTTCCCAGGCGAGAAATTGGCAGCATGTTCAGAACCATGTTTCTGTGAATAACTCCTGAACCGTAAGTCCTAGACGCTCAATCTTGGCGGCATTCGTCTCAGCGCCTGGCAATTAGTATAGGAGCACTGTGTTTGACTTCTCTGGATGTTTCCCAGGCGAGTTATTGACAAGTAAATCCTAGACGCTCGATCTTGGTTATTTTCGCTTTCGCGGCTGGCAGTAAAAGAACCATGTTTCTGTGAATAACTCCTGAACCGTAAGTCCTAGACGCTCGCTCTTGGCTGCATTCGATTCAGCTCGTGGCAGCCAGTCTAAAAAACACTATCTTGGACTTCTCTGCATGTTTCCCAGGCGAGCAATTGGCAGCATGTTCAGAACCATGTTTCTGTGAATAACTCCTGAACCGTAAGTCCTAGACGCTCGCTCTTGGCTGCATTCGATTCAGCTCGTGGCAGCCAGTCTAAAAAACACTATCTTGGACTTCTCTGCATGTTTCCCAGGCGAGCAATTGGCAGCATGTTCAGAACCATGTTTCTGTGAATAACTCCTGAACCGTAAGTCCTAGACGCTCGCTCTTGGCTGCATTCGATTCAGCTCGTGGCAGCCAGTCTAAAAAACACTATCTTGGACTTCTCTGCATGTTTCCCAGGCGAGAAATTGGCAGCATGTTCAGAACCATGTTTCTGTGAATAACTCCTGAACCGTAAGTCCTAGACGCTCGATCTTGGCGGCATTCGTCTCAGCGCCTGGCAATTAGTATAGGAGCACTGTGTTTGACTTCTCTGGATGTTTCCCAGGCGAGTTATTGACAAGTAAATCCTAGACGCTCGATCTTGGTTATTTTCGCTTTCGCGGCTGGCAGTAAAAGAACCATGTTTCTGTGAATAACTCCTGAACCGTAAGTCCTAGACGCTCGCTCTTGGCTGCATTCGATTCAGCTCGTGGCAGCCAGTCTAAAAAACACTATCTTGGACTTCTCTGCATGTTTCCCAGGCGAGCAATTGGCAGCATGTTCAGAACCATGTTTCTGTGAATAACTCCTGAACCGTAAGTCCTAGACGCTCGCTCTTGGCTGCATTCGATTCAGCTCGTGGCAGCCAGTCTAAAAAACACTATCTTGGACTTCTCTGCATGTTTCCCAGGCGAGCAATTGGCAGCATGTTCAGAACCATGTTTCTGTGAATAACTCCTGAACCGTAAGTCCTAGACGCTCGCTCTTGGCTGCATTCGATTCAGCTCGTGGCAGCCAGTCTAAAAAACACTATCTTGGACTTCTCTGCATGTTTCCCAGGCGAGAAATTGGCAGCATGTTCAGAACCATGTTTCTGTGAATAACTCCTGAACCGTAAGTCCTAGACGCTCGCTCTTGGCTGCATTCGATTCAGCTCGTGGCAGCCAGTCTAAAAAACACTATCTTGGACTTCTCTGCATGTTTCCCAGGCGAGCAATTGGCAGCATGTTCAGAACCATGTTTCTGTGAATAACTCCTGAACCGTAAGTCCTAGACGCTCGCTCTTGGCTGCATTCGATTCAGCTCGTGGCAGCCAGTCTAAAAAACACTATCTTGGACTTCTCTGCATGTTTCCCAGGCGAGCAATTGGCAGCATGTTCAGAACCATGTTTCTGTGAATAACTCCTGAACCGTAAGTCCTAGACGCTCGCTCTTGGCTGCATTCGATTCAGCTCGTGGCAGCCAGTCTAAAAAACACTATCTTGGACTTCTCTGCATGTTTCCCAGGCGAGAAATTGGCAGCATGTTCAGAACCATGTTTCTGTGAATAACTCCTGAACCGTAAGTCCTAGACGCTCGATCTTGGCGGCATTCGTCTCAGCGCCTGGCAATTAGTATAGGAGCACTGTGTTTGACTTCTCTGGATGTTTCCCAGGCGAGTTATTGACAAGTAAATCCTAGACGCTCGATCTTGGTTATTTTCGCTTTCGCGGCTGGCAGTAAAAGAACCATGTTTCTGTGAATAACTCCTGAACCGTAAGTCCTAGACGCTCGCTCTTGGCTGCATTCGATTCAGCTCGTGGCAGCCAGTCTAAAAAACACTATCTTGGACTTCTCTGCATGTTTCCCAGGCGAGCAATTGGCAGCATGTTCAGAACCATGTTTCTGTGAATAACTCCTGAACCGTAAGTCCTAGACGCTCGCTCTTGGCTGCATTCGATTCAGCTCGTGGCAGCCAGTCTAAAAAACACTATCTTGGACTTCTCTGCATGTTTCCCAGGCGAGCAATTGGCAGCATGTTCAGAACCATGTTTCTGTGAATAACTCCTGAACCGTAAGTCCTAGACGCTCGCTCTTGGCTGCATTCGATTCAGCTCGTGGCAGCCAGTCTAAAAAACACTATCTTGGACTTCTCTGCATGTTTCCCAGGCGAGAAATTGGCAGCATGTTCAGAACCATGTTTCTGTGAATAACTCCTGAACCGTAAGTCCTAGACGCTCGCTCTTGGCTGCATTCGATTCAGCTCGTGGCAGCCAGTCTAAAAAACACTATCTTGGACTTCTCTGCATGTTTCCCAGGCGAGCAATTGGCAGCATGTTCAGAACCATGTTTCTGTGAATAACTCCTGAACCGTAAGTCCTAGACGCTCGCTCTTGGCTGCATTCGATTCAGCTCGTGGCAGCCAGTCTAAAAAACACTATCTTGGACTTCTCTGCATGTTTCCCAGGCGAGAAATTGGCAGCATGTTCAAAACCATGTTTCTGTGAATAACTCCTGAACCGTAAGTCCTAGACGCTCGATCTTGGCGGCATTCGTCTCAGCGCCTGGCAATTAGTATAGGAGCACTGTGTTTGACTTCTCTGGATGTTTCCCAGGCGAGTTATTGACAAGTAAATCCTAGACGCTCGATCTTGGTTATTTTCGCTTTCGCGGCTGGCAGTAAAAGAACCATGTTTCTGTGAATAACTCCTGAACCGTAAGTCCTAGACGCTCGCTCTTGGCTGCATTCGATTCAGCTCGTGGCAGCCAGTCTAAAAAACACTATCTTGGACTTCTCTGCATGTTTCCCAGGCGAGAAATTGGCAGCATGTTCAGAACCATGTTTCTGTGAATAACTCCTGAACCGTAAGTCCTAGACGCTCGATCTTGGCGGCATTCGTCTCAGCGCCTGGCAATTAGTATAGTAGCACTGTGTTTGACTTCTCTGGATGTTTCCCAGGCGAGTTATTGACAAGTAAATCCTAGACGCTCGATCTTGGTTATTTTCGCTTTCGCGGCTGGCAGTAAAAGAACCTTGTTTCTGTGAATAACTCCTGAACCGTAAGTCCTAGACGCTCGCTCTTGGCTGCATTCGATTCAGCTCGTGGCAGCCAGTCTAAAAAACACTATCTTGGACTTCTCTGCATGTTTCCCAGGCGAGCAATTGGCAGCATGTTCAGAACCATGTTTCTGTGAATAACTCCTGAACCGTAAGTCCTAGACGCTCGCTCTTGGCTGCATTCGATTCAGCTCGTGGCAGCCAGTCTAAAAAACACTATCTTGGACTTCTCTGCATGTTTCCCAGGCGAGCAATTGGCAGCATGTTCAGAACCATGTTTCTGTGAATAACTCCTGAACCGTAAGTCCTAGACGCTCGCTCTTGGCTGCATTCGATTCAGCTCGTGGCAGCCAGTCTAAAAAACACTATCTTGGACTTCTCTGCATGTTTCCCAGGCGAGAAATTGGCAGCATGTTCAGAACCATGTTTCTGTGAATAACTCCTGAACCGTAAGTCCTAGACGCTCGCTCTTGGCTGCATTCGATTCAGCTCGTGGCAGCCAGTCTAAAAAACACTATCTTGGACTTCTCTGCATGTTTCCCAGGCGAGCAATTGGCAGCATGTTCAGAACCATGTTTCTGTGAATAACTCCTGAACCGTAAGTCCTAGACGCTCGCTCTTGGCTGCATTCGATTCAGCTCGTGGCAGCCAGTCTAAAAAACACTATCTTGGACTTCTCTGCATGTTTCCCAGGCGAGAAATTGGCAGCATGTTCAGAACCATGTTTCTGTGAATAACTCCTGAACCGTAAGTCCTAGACGCTCGATCTTGGCGGCATTCGTCTCAGCGCCTGGCAATTAGTATAGGAGCACTGTGTTTGACTTCTCTGGATGTTTCCCAGGCGAGTTATTGACAAGTAAATCCTAGACGCTCGATCTTGGTTATTTTCGCTTTCGCGGCTGGCAGTAAAAGAACCATGTTTCTGTGAATAACTCCTGAACCGTAAGTCCTAGACGCTCGCTCTTGGCTGCATTCGATTCAGCTCGTGGCAGCCAGTCTAAAAAACACTATCTTGGACTTCTCTGCATGTTTCCCAGGCGAGCAATTGGCAGCATGTTCAGAACCATGTTTCTGTGAATAACTCCTGAACCGTAAGTCCTAGACGCTCGCTCTTGGCTGCATTCGATTCAGCTCGTGGCAGCCAGTCTAAAAAACACTATCTTGGACTTCTCTGCATGTTTCCCAGGCGAGAAATTGGCAGCATGTTCAGAACCATGTTTCTGTGATTAACTCCTGAACCGTAAGTCCTAGACGCTCGATCTTGGCGGCATTCGTCTCAGCGCCTGGCAATTAGTATAGGAGCACTGTGTTTGACTTCTCTGGATGTTTCCCAGGCGAGTTATTGACAAGTAAATCCTAGACGCTCGATCTTGGTTATTTTCGCTTTCGCGGCTGGCAGTAAAAGAACCATGTTTCTGTGAATAACTCCTGAACCGTAAGTCCTAGACGCTCGCTCTTGGCTGCATTCGATTCAGCTCGTGGCAGCCAGTCTAAAAAACACTATCTTGGACTTCTCTGCATGTTTCCCAGGCGAGAAATTGGCAGCATGTTCAGAACCATGTTTCTGTGAATAACTCCTGAACCGTAAGTCCTAGACGCTCGCTCTTGGCTGCATTCGATTCAGCTCGTGGCAGCCAGTCTAAAAAACACTATCTTGGACTTCTCTGCATGTTTCCCAGGCGAGCAATTGGCAGCATGTTCAGAACCATGTTTCTGTGAATAACTCCTGAACCGTAAGTCCTAGACGCTCGCTCTTGGCTGCATTCGATTCAGCTCGTGGCAGCCAGTCTAAAAAACACTATCTTGGACTTCTCTGCATGTTTCCCAGGCGAGAAATTGGCAGCATGTTCAGAACCATGTTTCTGTGAATAACTCCTGAACCGTAAGTCCTAGACGCTCGATCTTGGCGGCATTCGTCTCAGCGCCTGGCAATTAGTATAGGAGCACTGTGTTTGACTTCTCTGGATGTTTCCCAGGCGAGTTATTGACAAGTAAATCCTAGACGCTCGATCTTGGTTATTTTCGCTTTCGCGGCTGGCAGTAAAAGAACCATGTTTCTGTGAATAACTCCTGAACCGTAAGTCCTAGACGCTCGCTCTTGGCTGCATTCGATTCAGCTCGTGGCAGCCAGTCTAAAAAACACTATCTTGGACTTCTCTGCATGTTTCCCAGGCGAGAAATTGGCAGCATGTTCAGAACCATGTTTCTGTGAATAACTCCTGAACCGTAAGTCCTAGACGCTCGATCTTGGCGGCATTCGTCTCAGCGCCTGGCAATTAGTATAGGAGCACTGTGTTTGACTTCTCTGGATGTTTCCCAGGCGAGTTATTGACAAGTAAATCCTAGACGCTCGATCTTGGTTATTTTCGCTTTCGCGGCTGGCAGTAAAAGAACCATGTTTCTGTGAATAACTCCTGAACCGTAAGTCCTAGACGCTCGCTCTTGGCTGCATTCGATTCAGCTCGTGGCAGCCAGTCTAAAAAACACTATCTTGGACTTCTCTGCATGTTTCCCAGGCGAGCAATTGGCAGCATGTTCAGAACCATGTTTCTGTGAATAACTCCTGAACCGTAAGTCCTAGACGCTCGCTCTTGGCTGCATTCGATTCAGCTCGTGGCAGCCAGTCTAAAAAACACTATCTTGGACTTCTCTGCATGTTTCCCAGGCGAGCAATTGGCAGCATGTTCAGAACCATGTTTCTGTGAATAACTCCTGAACCGTAAGTCCTAGACGCTCGCTCTTGGCTGCATTCGATTCAGCTCGTGGCAGCCAGTCTAAAAAACACTATCTTGGACTTCTCTGCATGTTTCCCAGGCGAGCAATTGGCAGCATGTTCAGAACCATGTTTCTGTGAATAACTCCTGAACCGTAAGTCCTAGACGCTCGCTCTTGGCTGCATTCGATTCAGCTCGTGGCAGCCAGTCTAAAAAACACTATCTTGGACTTCTCTGCATGTTTCCCAGGCGAGCAATTGGCAGCATGTTCAGAACCATGTTTCTGTGAATAACTCCTGAACCGTAAGTCCTAGACGCTCGCTCTTGGCTGCATTCGATTCAGCTCGTGGCAGCCAGTCTAAAAAACACTATCTTGGACTTCTCTGCATGTTTCCCAGGCGAGAAATTGGCAGCATGTTCAGAACCATGTTTCTGTGAATAACTCCTGAACCGTAAGTCCTAGACGCTCGCTCTTGGCTGCATTCGATTCAGCTCGTGGCAGCCAGTCTAAAAAACACTATCTTGGACTTCTCTGCATGTTTCCCAGGCGAGCAATTGGCAGCATGTTCAGAACCATGTTTCTGTGAATAACTCCTGAACCGTAAGTCCTAGACGCTCGCTCTTGGCTGCATTCGATTCAGCTCGTGGCAGCCAGTCTAAAAAACACTATCTTGGACTTCTCTGCATGTTTCCCAGGCGAGAAATTGGCAGCATGTTCAAAACCATGTTTCTGTGAATAACTCCTGAACCGTAAGTCCTAGACGCTCGATCTTGGCGGCATTCGTCTCAGCGCCTGGCAATTAGTATAGGAGCACTGTGTTTGACTTCTCTGGATGTTTCCCAGGCGAGTTATTGACAAGTAAATCCTAGACGCTCGATCTTGGTTATTTTCGCTTTCGCGGCTGGCAGTAAAAGAACCATGTTTCTGTGAATAACTCCTGAACCGTAAGTCCTAGACGCTCGCTCTTGGCTGCATTCGATTCAGCTCGTGGCAGCCAGTCTAAAAAACACTATCTTGGACTTCTCTGCATGTTTCCCAGGCGAGAAATTGGCAGCATGTTCAGAACCATGTTTCTGTGAATAACTCCTGAACCGTAAGTCCTAGACGCTCGATCTTGGCGGCATTCGTCTCAGCGCCTGGCAATTAGTATAGGAGCACTGTGTTTGACTTCTCTGGATGTTTCCCAGGCGAGTTATTGACAAGTAAATCCTAGACGCTCGATCTTGGTTATTTTCGCTTTCGCGGCTGGCAGTAAAAGAACCATGTTTCTGTGAATAACTCCTGAACCGTAAGTCCTAGACGCTCGCTCTTGGCTGCATTCGATTCAGCTCGTGGCAGCCAGTCTAAAAAACACTATCTTGGACTTCTCTGCATGTTTCCCAGGCGAGCAATTGGCAGCATGTTCAGAACCATGTTTCTGTGAATAACTCCTGAACCGTAAGTCCTAGACGCTCGCTCTTGGCTGCATTCGATTCAGCTCGTGGCAGCCAGTCTAAAAAACACTATCTTGGACTTCTCTGCATGTTTCCCAGGCGAGAAATTGGCAGCATGTTCAGAACCATGTTTCTGTGAATAACTCCTGAACCGTAAGTCCTAGACGCTCGCTCTTGGCTGCATTCGATTCAGCTCGTGGCAGCCAGTCTAAAAAACACTATCTTGGACTTCTCTGCATGTTTCCCAGGCGAGCAATTGGCAGCATGTTCAGAACCATGTTTCTGTGAATACCTCCTGAACCGTAAGTCCTAGACGCTCGCTCTTGGCTGCATTCGATTCAGCTCGTGGCAGCCAGTCTAAAAAACACTATCTTGGACTTCTCTGCATGTTTCCCAGGCGAGCAATTGGCAGCATGTTCAGAACCATGTTTCTGTGAATAACTCCTGAACCGTAAGTCCTAGACGCTCGCTCTTGGCTGCATTCGATTCAGCTCGTGGCAGCCAGTCTAAAAAACACTATCTTGGACTTCTCTGCATGTTTCCCAGGCGAGAAATTGGCAGCATGTTCAGAACCATGTTTCTGTGAATAACTCCTGAACCGTAAGTCCTAGACGCTCGCTCTTGGCTGCATTCGATTCAGCTCGTGGCAGCCAGTCTAAAAAACACTATCTTGGACTTCTCTGCATGTTTCCCAGGCGAGAAATTGGCAGCATGTTCAAAACCATGTTTCTGTGAATAACTCCTGAACCGTAAGTCCTAGACGCTCGATCTTGGCGGCATTCGTCTCAGCGCCTGGCAATTAGTATAGGAGCACTGTGTTTGACTTCTCTGGATGTTTCCCAGGCGAGTTATTGACAAGTAAATCCTAGACGCTCGATCTTGGTTATTTTCGCTTTCGCGGCTGGCAGTAAAAGAACCATGTTTCTGTGAATAACTCCTGAACCGTAAGTCCTAGACGCTCGCTCTTGGCTGCATTCGATTCAGCTCGTGGCAGCCAGTCTAAAAAACACTATCTTGGACTTCTCTGCATGTTTCCCAGGCGAGAAATTGGCAGCATGTTCAGAACCATGTTTCTGTGAATAACTCCTGAACCGTAAGTCCTAGACGCTCGATCTTGGCGGCATTCGTCTCAGCGCCTGGCAATTAGTATAGGAGCACTGTGTTTGACTTCTCTGGATGTTTCCCAGGCGAGTTATTGACAAGTAAATCCTAGACGCTCGATCTTGGTTATTTTCGCTTTCGCGGCTGGCAGTAAAAGAACCATGTTTCTGTGAATAACTCCTGAACCGTAAGTCCTAGACGCTCGCTCTTGGCTGCATTCGATTCAGCTCGTGGCAGCCAGTCTAAAAAACACTATCTTGGACTTCTCTGCATGTTTCCCAGGCGAGCAATTGGCAGCATGTTCAGAACCATGTTTCTGTGAATAACTCCTGAACCGTAAGTCCTAGACGCTCGCTCTTGGCTGCATTCGATTCAGCTCGTGGCAGCCAGTCTAAAAAACACTATCTTGGACTTCTCTGCATGTTTCCCAGGCGAGCAATTGGCAGCATGTTCAGAACCATGTTTCTGTGAATAACTCCTGAACCGTAAGTCCTAGACGCTCGCTCTTGGCTGCATTCGATTCAGCTCGTGGCAGCCAGTCTAAAAAAACACTATCTTGGACTTCTCTGCATGTTTCCCAGGCGAGCAATTGGCAGCATGTTCAGAACCATGTTTCTGTGAATAACTCCTGAACCGTAAGTCCTAGACGCTCGCTCTTGGCTGCATTCGATTCAGCTCATGGCAGCCAGTCTAAAAAACACTATCTTGGACTTCTCTGCATGTTTCCCAGGCGAGCAATTGGCAGCATGTTCAGAACCATGTTTCTGTGAATAACTCCTGAACCGTAAGTCCTAGACGCTCGCTCTTGGCTGCATTCGATTCAGCTCGTGGCAGCCAGTCTAAAAAACACTATCTTGGACTTCTCTGCATGTTTCCCAGGCGAGCAATTGGCAGCATGTTCAGAACCATGTTTCTGTGAATAACTCCTGAACCGTAAGTCCTAGACGCTCGCTCTTGGCTGCATTCGATTCAGCTCGTGGCAGCCAGTCTAAAAAACACTATCTTGGACTTCTCTGCATGTTTCCCAGGCGAGAAATTGGCAGCATGTTCAAAACCATGTTTCTGTGAATAACTCCTGAACCGTAAGTCCTAGACGCTCGATCTTGGCGGCATTCGTCTCAGCGCCTGGCAATTAGTATAGGAGCACTGTGTTTGACTTCTCTGGATGTTTCCCAGGCGAGTTATTGACAAGTAAATCCTAGACGCTCGATCTTGGTTATTTTCGCTTTCGCGGCTGGCAGTAAAAGAACCATGTTTCTGTGAATAACTCCTGAACCGTAAGTCCTAGACGCTCGCTCTTGGCTGCATTCGATTCAGCTCGTGGCAGCCAGTCTAAAAAACACTATCTTGGACTTCTCTGCATGTTTCCCAGGCGAGAAATTGGCAGCATGTTCAGAACCATGTTTCTGTGAATAACTCCTGAACCGTAAGTCCTAGACGCTCGATCTTGGCGGCATTCGTCTCAGCGCCTGGCAATTAGTATAGGAGCACTGTGTTTGACTTCTCTGGATGTTTCCCAGGCGAGTTATTGACAAGTAAATCCTAGACGCTCGATCTTGGTTATTTTCGCTTTCGCGGCTGGCAGTAAAAGAACCATGTTTCTGTGAATAACTCCTGAACCGTAAGTCCTAGACGCTCGCTCTTGGCTGCATTCGATTCAGCTCGTGGCAGCCAGTCTAAAAAACACTATCTTGGACTTCTCTGCATGTTTCCCAGGCGAGAAATTGGCAGCATGTTCAGAACCATGTTTCTGTGAATAACTCCTGAACCGTAAGTCCTAGACGCTCGATCTTGGCGGCATTCGTCTCAGCGCCTGGCAATTAGTATAGGAGCACTGTGTTTGACTTCTCTGGATGTTTCCCAGGCGAGTTATTGACAAGTAAATCCTAGACGCTCGATCTTGGTTATTTTCGCTTTCGCGGCTGGCAGTAAAAGAACCATGTTTCTGTGAATAACTCCTGAACCGTAAGTCCTAGACGCTCGCTCTTGGCTGCATTCGATTCAGCTCGTGGCAGCCAGTCTAAAAAACACTATCTTGGACTTCTCTGCATGTTTCCCAGGCGAGAAATTGGCAGCATGTTCAGAACCATGTTTCTGTGAATAACTCCTGAACCGTAAGTCCTAGACGCTCGATCTTGGCGGCATTCGTCTCAGCGCCTGGCAATTAGTATAGGAGCACTGTGTTTGACTTCTCTGGATGTTTCCCAGGCGAGTTATTGACAAGTAAATCCTAGACGCTCGATCTTGGTTATTTTCGCTTTCGCGGCTGGCAGTAAAAGAACCATGTTTCTGTGAATAACTCCTGAACCGTAAGTCCTAGACGCTCGCTCTTGGCTGCATTCGATTCAGCTCGTGGCAGCCAGTCTAAAAAACACTATCTTGGACTTCTCTGCATGTTTCCCAGGCGAGAAATTGGCAGCATGTTCAGAACCATGTTTCTGTGAATAACTCCTGAACCGTAAGTCCTAGACGCTCGATCTTGGCGGCATTCGTCTCAGCGCCTGGCAATTAGTATAGGAGCACTGTGTTTGACTTCTCTGGATGTTTCCCAGGCGAGTTATTGACAAGTAAATCCTAGACGCTCGATCTTGGTTATTTTCGCTTTCGCGGCTGGCAGTAAAAGAACCATGTTTCTGTGAATAACTCCTGAACCGTAAGTCCTAGACGCTCGCTCTTGGCTGCATTCGATTCAGCTCGTGGCAGCCAGTCTAAAAAACACTATCTTGGACTTCTCTGCATGTTTCCCAGGCGAGCAATTGGCAGCATGTTCAGAACCATGTTTCTGTGAATAACTCCTGAACCGTAAGTCCTAGACGCTCGCTCTTGGCTGCATTCGATTCAGCTCGTGGCAGCCAGTCTAAAAAACACTATCTTGGACTTCTCTGCATGTTTCCCAGGCGAGCAATTGGCAGCATGTTCAGAACCATGTTTCTGTGAATAACTCCTGAACCGTAAGTCCTAGACGCTCGCTCTTGGCTGCATTCGATTCAGCTCGTGGCAGCCAGTCTAAAAAACACTATCTTGGACTTCTCTGCATGTTTCCCAGGCGAGAAATTGGCAGCATGTTCAGAACCATGTTTCTGTGAATAACTCCTGAACCGTAAGTCCTAGACGCTCGCTCTTGGCTGCATTCGATTCAGCTCGTGGCAGCCAGTCTAAAAAACACTATCTTGGACTTCTCTGCATGTTTCCCAGGCGAGAAATTGGCAGCATGTTCAGAACCATGTTTCTGTGAATAACTCCTGAACCGTAAGTCCTAGACGCTCGCTCTTGGCTGCATTCGATTCAGCTCGTGGCAGCCAGTCTAAAAAACACTATCTTGGACTTCTCTGCATGTTTCCCAGGCGAGCAATTGGCAGCATGTTCAGAACCATGTTTCTGTGAATAACTCCTGAACCGTAAGTCCTAGACGCTCGCTCTTGGCTGCATTCGATTCAGCTCGTGGCAGCCAGTCTAAAAAACACTATCTTGGACTTCTCTGCATGTTTCCCAGGCGAGAAATTGGCAGCATGTTCAGAACCATGTTTCTGTGAATAACTCCTGAACCGTAAGTCCTAGACGCTCGATCTTGGCGGCATTCGTCTCAGCGCCTGGCAATTAGTATAGGAGCACTGTGTTTGACTTCTCTGGATGTTTCCCAGGCGAGTTATTGACAAGTAAATCCTAGACGCTCGATCTTGGTTATTTTCGCTTTCGCGGCTGGCAGTAAAAGAACCATGTTTCTGTGAATAACTCCTGAACCGTAAGTCCTAGACGCTCGCTCTTGGCTGCATTCGATTCAGCTCGTGGCAGCCAGTCTAAAAAACACTATCTTGGACTTCTCTGCATGTTTCCCAGGCGAGCAATTGGCAGCATGTTCAGAACCATGTTTCTGTGAATAACTCCTGAACCGTAAGTCCTAGACGCTCGCTCTTGGCTGCATTCGATTCAGCTCGTGGCAGCCAGTCTAAAAAACACTATCTTGGACTTCTCTGCATGTTTCCCAGGCGAGAAATTGGCAGCATGTTCAGAACCATGTTTCTGTGAATAACTCCTGAACCGTAAGTCCTAGACGCTCGCTCTTGGCTGCATTCGATTCAGCTCGTGGCAGCCAGTCTAAAAAACACTATCTTGGACTTCTCTGCATGTTTCCCAGGCGAGCAATTGGCAGCATGTTCAGAACCATGTTTCTGTGAATAACTCCTGAACCGTAAGTCCTAGACGCTCGCTCTTGGCTGCATTCGATTCAGCTCGTGGCAGCCAGTCTAAAAAACACTATCTTGGACTTCTCTGCATGTTTCCCAGGCGAGAAATTGGCAGCATGTTCAAAACCATGTTTCTGTGAATAACTCCTGAACCGTAAGTCCTAGACGCTCGATCTTGGCGGCATTCGTCTCAGCGCCTGGCAATTAGTATAGGAGCACTGTGTTTGACTTCTCTGGATGTTTCCCAGGCGAGTTATTGACAAGTAAATCCTAGACGCTCGATCTTGGTTATTTTCGCTTTCGCGGCTGGCAGTAAAAGAACCATGTTTCTGTGAATAACTCCTGAACCGTAAGTCCTAGACGCTCGCTCTTGGCTGCATTCGATTCAGCTCGTGGCAGCCAGTCTAAAAAACACTATCTTGGACTTCTCTGCATGTTTCCCAGGCGAGAAATTGGCAGCATGTTCAGAACCATGTTTCTGTGAATAACTCCTGAACCGTAAGTCCTAGACGCTCGATCTTGGCGGCATTCGTCTCAGCGCCTGGCAATTAGTATAGGAGCACTGTGTTTGACTTCTCTGGATGTTTCCCAGGCGAGTTATTGACAAGTAAATCCTAGACGCTCGATCTTGGTTATTTTCGCTTTCGCGGCTGGCAGTAAAAGAACCATGTTTCTGTGAATAACTCCTGAACCGTAAGTCCTAGACGCTCGCTCTTGGCTGCATTCGATTCAGCTCGTGGCAGCCAGTCTAAAAAACACTATCTTGGACTTCTCTGCATGTTTCCCAGGCGAGCAATTGGCAGCATGTTCAGAACCATGTTTCTGTGAATAACTCCTGAACCGTAAGTCCTAGACGCTCGCTCTTGGCTGCATTCGATTCAGCTCGTGGCAGCCAGTCTAAAAAACACTATCTTGGACTTCTCTGCATGTTTCCCAGGCGAGCAATTGGCAGCATGTTCAGAACCATGTTTCTGTGAATAACTCCTGAACCGTAAGTCCTAGACGCTCGCTCTTGGCTGCATTCGATTCAGCTCGTGGCAGCCAGTCTAAAAAACACTATCTTGGACTTCTCTGCATGTTTCCCAGGCGAGAAATTGGCAGCATGTTCAGAACCATGTTTCTGTGAATAACTCCTGAACCGTAAGTCCTAGACGCTCGCTCTTGGCTGCATTCGATTCAGCTCGTGGCAGCCAGTCTAAAAAACACTATCTTGGACTTCTCTGCATGTTTCCCAGGCGAGCAATTGGCAGCATGTTCAGAACCATGTTTCTGTGAATAACTCCTGAACCGTAAGTCCTAGACGCTCGCTCTTGGCTGCATTCGATTCAGCTCGTGGCAGCCAGTCTAAAAAACACTATCTTGGACTTCTCTGCATGTTTCCCAGGCGAGAAATTGGCAGCATGTTCAGAACCATGTTTCTGTGATTAACTCCTGAACCGTAAGTCCTAGACGCTCGATCTTGGCGGCATTCGTCTCAGCGCCTGGCAATTAGTATATGAGCACTGTGTTTGACTTCTCTGGATGTTTCCCAGGCGAGTTATTGACAAGTAAATCCTAGACGCTCGATCTTGGTTATTTTCGCTTTCGCGGCTGGCAGTAAAAGAACCATGTTTCTGTGAATAACTCCTGAACCGTAAGTCCTAGACGCTCGCTCTTGGCTGCATTCGATTCAGCTCGTGGCAGCCAGTCTAAAAAACACTATCTTGGACTTCTCTGCATGTTTCCCAGGCGAGAAATTGGCAGCATGTTCAGAACCATGTTTCTGTGAATAACTCCTGAACCGTAAGTCCTAGACGCTCAATCTTGGCGGCATTCGTCTCAGCGCCTGGCAATTAGTATAGGAGCACTGTGTTTGACTTCTCTGGATGTTTCCCAGGCGAGTTATTGACAAGTAAATCCTAGACGCTCGATCTTGGTTATTTTCGCTTTCGCGGCTGGCAGTAAAAGAACCATGTTTGTGTGAATAACTCCTGAACCGTAAGTCCTAGACGCTCGCTCTTGGCTGCATTCGATTCAGCTCGTGGCAGCCAGTCTAAAAAACACTATCTTGGACTTCTCTGCATGTTTCCCAGGCGAGCAATTGGCAGCATGTTCAGAACCATGTTTCTGTGAATAACTCCTGAACCGTAAGTCCTAGACGCTCGCTCTTGGCTGCATTCGATTCAGCTCGTGGCAGCCAGTCTAAAAAACACTATCTTGGACTTCTCTGCATGTTTCCCAGGCGAGCAATTGGCAGCATGTTCAGAACCATGTTTCTGTGAATAACTCCTGAACCGTAAGTCCTAGACGCTCGCTCTTGGCTGCATTCGATTCAGCTCGTGGCAGCCAGTCTAAAAAACACTATCTTGGACTTCTCTGCATGTTTCCCAGGCGAGAAATTGGCAGCATGTTCAGAACCATGTTTCTGTGAATAACTCCTGAACCGTAAGTCCTAGACGCTCGATCTTGGCGGCATTCGTCTCAGCGCCTGGCAATTAGTATAGGAGCACTGTGTTTGACTTCTCTGGATGTTTCCCAGGCGAGTTATTGACAAGTAAATCCTAGACGCTCGATCTTGGTTATTTTCGCTTTCGCGGCTGGCAGTAAAAGAACCATGTTTCTGTGAATAACTCCTGAACCGTAAGTCCTAGACGCTCGCTCTTGGCTGCATTCGATTCAGCTCGTGGCAGCCAGTCTAAAAAACACTATCTTGGACTTCTCTGCATGTTTCCCAGGCGAGAAATTGGCAGCATGTTCAGAACCATGTTTCTGTGAATAACTCCTGAACCGTAAGTCCTAGACGCTCGATCTTGGCGGCATTCGTCTCAGCGCCTGGCAATTAGTATAGGAGCACTGTGTTTGACTTTTCTGGATGTTTCCCAGGCGAGTTATTGACAAGTAAATCCTAGACGCTCGATCTTGGTTATTTTCGCTTTCGCGGCTGGCAGTAAAAGAACCATGTTTCTGTGAATAACTCCTGAACCGTAAGTCCTAGACGCTCGCTCTTGGCTGCATTCGATTCAGCTCGTGGCAGCCAGTCTAAAAAACACTATCTTGGACTTCTCTGCATGTTTCCCAGGCGAGCAATTGGCAGCATGTTCAGAACCATGTTTCTGTGAATAACTCCTGAACCGTAAGTCCTAGACGCTCGCTCTTGGCTGCATTCGATTCAGCTCGTGGCAGCCAGTCTAAAAAACACTATCTTGGACTTCTCTGCATGTTTCCCAGGCGAGCAATTGGCAGCATGTTCAGAACCATGTTTCTGTGAATAACTCCTGAACCGTAAGTCCTAGACGCTCGCTCTTGGCTGCATTCGATTCAGCTCGTGGCAGCCAGTCTAAAAAACACTATCTTGGACTTCTCTGCATGTTTCCCAGGCGAGAAATTGGCAGCATGTTCAGAACCATGTTTCTGTGAATAACTCCTGAACCGTAAGTCCTAGACGCTCGATCTTGGCGGCATTCGTCTCAGCGCCTGGCAATTAGTATAGGAGCACTGTGTTTGACTTCTCTGGATGTTTCCCAGGCGAGTTATTGACAAGTAAATCCTAGACGCTCGATCTTGGTTATTTTCGCTTTCGCGGCTGGCAGTAAAAGAACCATGTTTCTGTGAATAACTCCTGAACCGTAAGTCCTAGACGCTCGCTCTTGGCTGCATTCGATTCAGCTCGTGGCAGCCAGTCTAAAAAACACTATCTTGGACTTCTCTGCATGTTTCCCAGGCGAGCAATTGGCAGCATGTTCAGAACCATGTTTCTGTGAATAACTCCTGAACCGTAAGTCCTAGACGCTCGCTCTTGGCTGCATTCGATTCAGCTCGTGGCAGCCAGTCTAAAAAACACTATCTTGGACTTCTCTGCATGTTTCCCAGGCGAGCAATTGGCAGCATGTTCAGAACCATGTTTCTGTGAATAACTCCTGAACCGTAAGTCCTAGACGCTCGCTCTTGGCTGCATTCGATTCAGCTCGTGGCAGCCAGTCTAAAAAACACTATCTTGGACTTCTCTGCATGTTTCCCAGGCGAGAAATTGGCAGCATGTTCAGAACCATGTTTCTGTGAATAACTCCTGAACCGTAAGTCCTAGACGCTCGCTCTTGGCTGCATTCGATTCAGCTCGTGGCAGCCAGTCTAAAAAACACTATCTTGGACTTCTCTGCATGTTTCCCAGGCGAGCAATTGGCAGCATGTTCAGAACCATGTTTCTGTGAATAACTCCTGAACCGTAAGTCCTAGACGCTCGATCTTGGCGGCATTCGTCTCAGCGCCTGGCAATTAGTATAGGAGCACTGTGTTTGACTTCTCTGGATGTTTCCCAGGCGAGTTATTGACAAGTAAATCCTAGACGCTCGATCTTGGTTATTTTCGCTTTCGCGGCTGGCAGTAAAAGAACCATGTTTCTGTGAATAACTCCTGAACCGTAAGTCCTAGACGCTCGCTCTTGGCTGCATTCGATTCAGCTCGTGGCAGCCAGTCTAAAAAACACTATCTTGGACTTCTCTGCATGTTTCCCAGGCGAGAAATTGGCAGCATGTTCAGAACCATGTTTCTGTGAATAACTCCTGAACCGTAAGTCCTAGACGCTCGATCTTGGCGGCATTCGTCTCAGCGCCTGGCAATTAGTATAGGAGCACTGTGTTTGACTTCTCTGGATGTTTCCCAGGCGAGTTATTGACAAGTAAATCCTAGACGCTCGATCTTGGTTATTTTCGCTTTCGCGGCTGGCAGTAAAAGAACCATGTTTCTGTGAATAACTCCTGAACCGTAAGTCCTAGACGCTCGCTCTTGGCTGCATTCGATTCAGCTCGTGGCAGCCAGTCTAAAAAACACTATCTTGGACTTCTCTGCATGTTTCCCAGGCGAGCAATTGGCAGCATGTTCAGAACCATGTTTCTGTGAATAACTCCTGAACCGTAAGTCCTAGACGCTCGCTCTTGGCTGCATTCGATTCAGCTCGTGGCAGCCAGTCTAAAAAACACTATCTTGGACTTCTCTGCATGTTTCCCAGGCGAGAAATTGGCAGCATGTTCAGAACCATGTTTCTGTGAATAACTCCTGAACCGTAAGTCCTAGACGCTCGCTCTTGGCTGCATTCGATTCAGCTCGTGGCAGCCAGTCTAAAAAACACTATCTTGGACTTCTCTGCATGTTTCCCAGGCGAGAAATTGGCAGCATGTTCAGAACCATGTTTCTGTGAATAACTCCTGAACCGTAAGTCCTAGACGCTCGCTCTTGGCTGCATTCGATTCAGCTCGTGGCAGCCAGTCTAAAAAACACTATCTTGGACTTCTCTGCATGTTTCCCAGGCGAGCAATTGGCAGCATGTTCAGAACCATGTTTCTGTGAATAACTCCTGAACCGTAAGTCCTAGACGCTCGCTCTTGGCTGCATTCGATTCAGCTCGTGGCAGCCAGTCTAAAAAACACTATCTTGGACTTCTCTGCATGTTTCCCAGGCGAGAAATTGGCAGCATGTTCAAAACCATGTTTCTGTGAATAACTCCTGAACCGTAAGTCCTAGACGCTCGATCTTGGCGGCATTCGTCTCAGCGCCTGGCAATTAGTATAGGAGCACTGTGTTTGACTTCTCTGGATGTTTCCCAGGCGAGTTATTGACAAGTAAATCCTAGACGCTCGATCTTGGTTATTTTCGCTTTCGCGGCTGGCAGTAAAAGAACCATGTTTCTGTGAATAACTCCTGAACCGTAAGTCCTAGACGCTCGCTCTTGGCTGCATTCGATTCAGCTCGTGGCAGCCAGTCTAAAAAACACTATCTTGGACTTCTCTGCATGTTTCCCAGGCGAGAAATTGGCAGCATGTTCAGAACCATGTTTCTGTGAATAACTCCTGAACCGTAAGTCCTAGACGCTCGATCTTGGCGGCATTCGTCTCAGCGCCTGGCAATTAGTATAGGAGCACTGTGTTTGACTTCTCTGGATGTTTCCCAGGCGAGTTATTGACAAGTAAATCCTAGACGCTCGATCTTGGTTATTTTCGCTTTCGCGGCTGGCAGTAAAAGAACCATGTTTCTGTGAATAACTCCTGAACCGTAAGTCCTAGACGCTCGCTCTTGGCTGCATTCGATTCAGCTCGTGGCAGCCAGTCTAAAAAACACTATCTTGGACTTCTCTGCATGTTTCCCAGGCGAGAAATTGGCAGCATGTTCAGAACCATGTTTCTGTGAATAACTCCTGAACCGTAAGTCCTAGACGCTCGATCTTGGCGGCATTCGTCTCAGCGCCTGGCAATTAGTATAGGAGCACTGTGTTTGACTTCTCTGGATGTTTCCCAGGCGAGTTATTGACAAGGAAATCCTAGACGCTCGATCTTGGTTATTTTCGCTTTCGCGGCTGGCAGTAAAAGAACCATGTTTCTGTGAATAACTCCTGAACCGTAAGTCCTAGACGCTCGCTCTTGGCTGCATTCGATTCAGCTCGTGGCAGCCAGTCTAAAAAACACTATCTTGGACTTCTCTGCATGTTTCCCAGGCGAGCAATTGGCAGCATGTTCAGAACCATGTTTCTGTGAATAACTCCTGAACCGTAAGTCCTAGACGCTCGCTCTTGGCTGCATTCGATTCAGCTCGTGGCAGCCAGTCTAAAAAACACTATCTTGGACTTCTCTGCATGTTTCCCAGGCGAGCAATTGGCAGCATGTTCAGAACCATGTTTCTGTGAATAACTCCTGAACCGTAAGTCCTAGACGCTCGCTCTTGGCTGCATTCGATTCAGCTCGTGGCAGCCAGTCTAAAAAACACTATCTTGGACTTCTCTGCATGTTTCCCAGGCGAGAAATTGGCAGCATGTTCAGAACCATGTTTCTGTGAATAACTCCTGAACCGTAAGTCCTAGACGCTCGCTCTTGGCTGCATTCGATTCAGCTTGTGGCAGCCAGTCTAAAAAACACTATCTTGGACTTCTCTGCATGTTTCCCAGGCGAGAAATTGGCAGCATGTTCAGAACCATGTTTCTGTGAATAACTCCTGAACCGTAAGTCCTAGACGCTCGCTCTTGGCTGCATTCGATTCAGCTCGTGGCAGCCAGTCTAAAAAACACTATCTTGGACTTCTCTGCATGTTTCCCAGGCGAGCAATTGGCAGCATGTTCAGAACCATGTTTCTGTGAATAACTCCTGAACCGTAAGTCCTAGACGCTCGCTCTTGGCTGCATTCGATTCAGCTCGTGGCAGCCAGTCTAAAAAACACTATCTTGGACTTCTCTGCATGTTTCCCAGGCGAGAAATTGGCAGCATGTTCAGAACCATGTTTCTGTGAATAACTCCTGAACCGTAAGTCCTAGACGCTCGATCTTGGCGGCATTCGTCTCAGCGCCTGGCAATTAGTATAAGAGCACTGTGTTTGACTTCTCTGGATGTTTCCCAGGCGAGTTATTGACAAGTAAATCCTAGACGCTCGATCTTGGTTATTTTCGCTTTCGCGGCTGGCAGTAAAAGAACCATGTTTCTGTGAATAACTCCTGAACCGTAAGTCCTAGACGCTCGCTCTTGGCTGCATTCGATTCAGCTCGTGGCAGCCAGTCTAAAAAACACTATCTTGGACTTCTCTGCATGTTTCCCAGGCGAGAAATTGGCAGCATGTTCAGAACCATGTTTCTGTGAATAACTCCTGAACCGTAAGTCCTAGACGCTCGCTCTTGGCTGCATTCGATTCAGCTCGTGGCAGCCAGTCTAAAAAACACTATCTTGGACTTCTCTGCATGTTTCCCAGGCGAGAAATTGGCAGCATGTTCAGAACCATGTTTCTGTGAATAACTCCTGAACCGTAAGTCCTAGACGCTCGCTCTTGGCTGCATTCGATTCAGCTCGTGGCAGCCAGTCTAAAAAACACTATCTTGGACTTCTCTGCATGTTTCCCAGGCGAGCAATTGGCAGCATGTTCAGAACCATGTTTCTGTGAATAACTCCTGAACCGTAAGTCCTAGACGCTCGCTCTTGGCTGCATTCGATTCAGCTCGTGGCAGCCAGTCTAAAAAACACTATCTTGGACTTCTCTGCATGTTTCCCAGGCGAGAAATTGGCAGCATGTTCAAAACCATGTTTCTGTGAATAACTCCTGAACCGTAAGTCCTAGACGCTCGATCTTGGCGGCATTCGTCTCAGCGCCTGGCAATTAGTATAGGAGCACTGTGTTTGACTTCTCTGGATGTTTCCCAGGCGAGTTATTGACAAGTAAATCCTAGACGCTCGATCTTGGTTATTTTCGCTTTCGCGGCTGGCAGTAAAAGAACCATGTTTCTGTGAATAACTCCTGAACCGTAAGTCCTAGACGCTCGCTCTTGGCTGCATTCGATTCAGCTCGTGGCAGCCAGTCTAAAAAACACTATCTTGGACTTCTCTGCATGTTTCCCAGGCGAGAAATTGGCAGCATGTTCAGAACCATGTTTCTGTGAATAACTCCTGAACCGTAAGTCCTAGACGCTCGATCTTGGCGGCATTCGTCTCAGCGCCTGGCAATTAGTATAGGAGCACTGTGTTTGACTTCTCTGGATGTTTCCCAGGCGAGTTATTGACAAGTAAATCCTAGACGCTCGATCTTGGTTATTTTCGCTTTCGCGGCTGGCAGTAAAAGAACCATGTTTCTGTGAATAACTCCTGAACCGTAAGTCCTAGACGCTCGCTCTTGGCTGCATTCGATTCAGCTCGTGGCAGCCAGTCTAAAAAACACTATCTTGGACTTCTCTGCATGTTTCCCAGGCGAGCAATTGGCAGCATGTTCAGAACCATGTTTCTGTGAATAACTCCTGAACCGTAAGTCCTAGACGCTCGCTCTTGGCTGCATTCGATTCAGCTCGTGGCAGCCAGTCTAAAAAACACTATCTTGGACTTCTCTGCATGTTTCCCAGGCGAGAAATTGGCAGCATGTTCAGAACCATGTTTCTGTGAATAACTCCTGAACCGTAAGTCCTAGACGCTCGCTCTTGGCTGCATTCGATTCAGCTCGTGGCAGCCAGTCTAAAAAACACTATCTTGGACTTCTCTGCATGTTTCCCAGGCGAGAAATTGGCAGCATGTTCAGAACCATGTTTCTGTGAATAACTCCTGAACCGTAAGTCCTAGACGCTCGCTCTTGGCTGCATTCGATTCAGCTCGTGGCAGCCAGTCTAAAAAACACTATCTTGGACTTCTCTGCATGTTTCCCAGGCGAGCAATTGGCAGCATGTTCAGAACCATGTTTCTGTGAATAACTCCTGAACCGTAAGTCCTAGACGCTCGCTCTTGGCTGCATTCGATTCAGCTCGTGGCAGCCAGTCTAAAAAACACTATCTTGGACTTCTCTGCATGTTTCCCAGGCGAGAAATTGGCAGCATGTTCAAAACCATGTTTCTGTGAATAACTCCTGAACCGTAAGTCCTAGACGCTCGATCTTGGCGGCATTCGTCTCAGCGCCTGGCAATTAGTATAGGAGCACTGTGTTTGACTTCTCTGGATGTTTCCCAGGCGAGTTATTGACAAGTAAATCCTAGACGCTCGATCTTGGTTATTTTCGCTTTCGCGGCTGGCAGTAAAAGAACCATGTTTCTGTGAATAACTCCTGAACCGTAAGTCCTAGACGCTCGCTCTTGGCTGCATTCGATTCAGCTCGTGGCAGCCAGTCTAAAAAACACTATCTTGGACTTCTCTGCATGTTTCCCAGGCGAGAAATTGGCAGCATGTTCAGAACCATGTTTCTGTGAATAACTCCTGAACCGTAAGTCCTAGACGCTCGATCTTGGCGGCATTCGTCTCAGCGCCTGGCAATTAGTATAGGAGCACTGTGTTTGACTTCTCTGGATGTTTCCCAGGCGAGTTATTGACAAGTAAATCCTAGACGCTCGATCTTGGTTATTTTCGCTTTCGCGGCTGGCAGTAAAAGAACCATGTTTCTGTGAATAACTCCTGAACCGTAAGTCCTAGACGCTCGCTCTTGGCTGCATTCGATTCAGCTCGTGGCAGCCAGTCTAAAAAACACTATCTTGGACTTCTCTGCATGTTTCCCAGGCGAGAAATTGGCAGCATGTTCAGAACCATGTTTCTGTGAATAACTCCTGAACCGTAAGTCCTAGACGCTCGATCTTGGCGGCATTCGTCTCAGCGCCTGGCAATTAGTATAGGAGCACTGTGTTTGACTTCTCTGGATGTTTCCCAGGCGAGTTATTGACAAGGAAATCCTAGACGCTCGATCTTGGTTATTTTCGCTTTCGCGGCTGGCAGTAAAAGAACCATGTTTCTGTGAATAACTCCTGAACCGTAAGTCCTAGACGCTCGCTCTTGGCTGCATTCGATTCAGCTCGTGGCAGCCAGTCTAAAAAACACTATCTTGGACTTCTCTGCATGTTTCCCAGGCGAGCAATTGGCAGCATGTTCAGAACCATGTTTCTGTGAATAACTCCTGAACCGTAAGTCCTAGACGCTCGCTCTTGGCTGCATTCGATTCAGCTCGTGGCAGCCAGTCTAAAAAACACTATCTTGGACTTCTCTGCATGTTTCCCAGGCGAGCAATTGGCAGCATGTTCAGAACCATGTTTCTGTGAATAACTCCTGAACCGTAAGTCCTAGACGCTCGCTCTTGGCTGCATTCGATTCAGCTCGTGGCAGCCAGTCTAAAAAACACTATCTTGGACTTCTCTGCATGTTTCCCAGGCGAGAAATTGGCAGCATGTTCAGAACCATGTTTCTGTGAATAACTCCTGAACCGTAAGTCCTAGACGCTCGCTCTTGGCTGCATTCGATTCAGCTTGTGGCAGCCAGTCTAAAAAACACTATCTTGGACTTCTCTGCATGTTTCCCAGGCGAGAAATTGGCAGCATGTTCAGAACCATGTTTCTGTGAATAACTCCTGAACCGTAAGTCCTAGACGCTCGCTCTTGGCTGCATTCGATTCAGCTCGTGGCAGCCAGTCTAAAAAACACTATCTTGGACTTCTCTGCATGTTTCCCAGGCGAGCAATTGGCAGCATGTTCAGAACCATGTTTCTGTGAATAACTCCTGAACCGTAAGTCCTAGACGCTCGCTCTTGGCTGCATTCGATTCAGCTCGTGGCAGCCAGTCTAAAAAACACTATCTTGGACTTCTCTGCATGTTTCCCAGGCGAGAAATTGGCAGCATGTTCAGAACCATGTTTCTGTGAATAACTCCTGAACCGTAAGTCCTAGACGCTCGATCTTGGCGGCATTCGTCTCAGCGCCTGGCAATTAGTATAGGAGCACTGTGTTTGACTTCTCTGGATGTTTCCCAGGCGAGTTATTGACAAGTAAATCCTAGACGCTCGATCTTGGTTATTTTCGCTTTCGCGGCTGGCAGTAAAAGAACCATGTTTCTGTGAATAACTCCTGAACCGTAAGTCCTAGACGCTCGCTCTTGGCTGCATTCGATTCAGCTCGTGGCAGCCAGTCTAAAAAACACTATCTTGGACTTCTCTGCATGTTTCCCAGGCGAGAAATTGGCAGCATGTTCAGAACCATGTTTCTGTGAATAACTCCTGAACCGTAAGTCCTAGACGCTCGCTCTTGGCTGCATTCGATTCAGCTCGTGGCAGCCAGTCTAAAAAACACTATCTTGGACTTCTCTGCATGTTTCCCAGGCGAGAAATTGGCAGCATGTTCAGAACCATGTTTCTGTGAATAACTCCTGAACCGTAAGTCCTAGACGCTCGCTCTTGGCTGCATTCGATTCAGCTCGTGGCAGCCAGTCTAAAAAACACTATCTTGGACTTCTCTGCATGTTTCCCAGGCGAGCAATTGGCAGCATGTTCAGAACCATGTTTCTGTGAATAACTCCTGAACCGTAAGTCCTAGACGCTCGCTCTTGGCTGCATTCGATTCAGCTCGTGGCAGCCAGTCTAAAAAACACTATCTTGGACTTCTCTGCATGTTTCCCAGGCGAGAAATTGGCAGCATGTTCAAAACCATGTTTCTGTGAATAACTCCTGAACCGTAAGTCCTAGACGCTCGATCTTGGCGGCATTCGTCTCAGCGCCTGGCAATTAGTATAGGAGCACTGTGTTTGACTTCTCTGGATGTTTCCCAGGCGAGTTATTGACAAGTAAATCCTAGACGCTCGATCTTGGTTATTTTCGCTTTCGCGGCTGGCAGTAAAAGAACCATGTTTCTGTGAATAACTCCTGAACCGTAAGTCCTAGACGCTCGCTCTTGGCTGCATTCGATTCAGCTCGTGGCAGCCAGTCTAAAAAACACTATCTTGGACTTCTCTGCATGTTTCCCAGGCGAGAAATTGGCAGCATGTTCAGAACCATGTTTCTGTGAATAACTCCTGAACCGTAAGTCCTAGACGCTCGATCTTGGCGGCATTCGTCTCAGCGCCTGGCAATTAGTATAGGAGCACTGTGTTTGACTTCTCTGGATGTTTCCCAGGCGAGTTATTGACAAGTAAATCCTAGACGCTCGATCTTGGTTATTTTCGCTTTCGCGGCTGGCAGTAAAAGAACCATGTTTCTGTGAATAACTCCTGAACCGTAAGTCCTAGACGCTCGCTCTTGGCTGCATTCGATTCAGCTCGTGGCAGCCAGTCTAAAAAACACTATCTTGGACTTCTCTGCATGTTTCCCAGGCGAGAAATTGGCAGCATGTTCAGAACCATGTTTCTGTGAATAACTCCTGAACCGTAAGTCCTAGACGCTCGATCTTGGCGGCATTCGTCTCAGCGCCTGGCAATTAGTATAGGAGCACTGTGTTTGACTTCTCTGGATGTTTCCCAGGCGAGTTATTGACAAGGAAATCCTAGACGCTCGATCTTGGTTATTTTCGCTTTCGCGGCTGGCAGTAAAAGAACCATGTTTCTGTGAATAACTCCTGAACCGTAAGTCCTAGACGCTCGCTCTTGGCTGCATTCGATTCAGCTCGTGGCAGCCAGTCTAAAAAAACACTATCTTGGACTTCTCTGCATGTTTCCCAGGCGAGCAATTGGCAGCATGTTCAGAACCATGTTTCTGTGAATAACTCCTGAACCGTAAGTCCTAGACGCTCGCTCTTGGCTGCATTCGATTCAGCTCGTGGCAGCCAGTCTAAAAAACACTATCTTGGACTTCTCTGCATGTTTCCCAGGCGAGCAATTGGCAGCATGTTCAGAACCATGTTTCTGTGAATAACTCCTGAACCGTAAGTCCTAGACGCTCGCTCTTGGCTGCATTCGATTCAGCTCGTGGCAGCCAGTCTAAAAAACACTATCTTGGACTTCTCTGCATGTTTCCCAGGCGAGAAATTGGCAGCATGTTCAGAACCATGTTTCTGTGAATAACTCCTGAACCGTAAGTCCTAGACGCTCGCTCTTGGCTGCATTCGATTCAGCTCGTGGCAGCCAGTCTAAAAAACACTATCTTGGACTTCTCTGCATGTTTCCCAGGCGAGAAATTGGCAGCATGTTCAGAACCATGTTTCTGTGAATAACTCCTGAACCGTAAGTCCTAGACGCTCGCTCTTGGCTGCATTCGATCCAGCTCGTGGCAGCCAGTCTAAAAAACACTATCTTGGACTTCTCTGCATGTTTCCCAGGCGAGCAATTGGCAGCATGTTCAGAACCATGTTTCTGTGAATAACTCCTGAACCGTAAGTCCTAGACGCTCGCTCTTGGCTGCATTCGATTCAGCTCGTGGCAGCCAGTCTAAAAAACACTATCTTGGACTTCTCTGCATGTTTCCCAGGCGAGAAATTGGCAGCATGTTCAGAACCATGTTTCTGTGAATAACTCCTGAACCGTAAGTCCTAGACGCTCGATCTTGGCGGCATTCGTCTCAGCGCCTGGCAATTAGTATAGGAGCACTGTGTTTGACTTCTCTGGATGTTTCCCAGGCGAGTTATTGACAAGTAAATCCTAGACGCTCGATCTTGGTTATTTTCGCTTTCGCGGCTGGCAGTAAAAGAACCATGTTTCTGTGAATAACTCCTGAACCGTAAGTCCTAGACGCTCGCTCTTGGCTGCATTCGATTCAGCTCGTGGCAGCCAGTCTAAAAAACACTATCTTGGACTTCTCTGCATGTTTCCCAGGCGAGAAATTGGCAGCATGTTCAGAACCATGTTTCTGTGAATAACTCCTGAACCGTAAGTCCTAGACGCTCGATCTTGGCGGCATTCGTCTCAGCGCCTGGCAATTAGTATAGTAGCACTGTGTTTGACTTCTCTGGATGTTTCCCAGGCGAGTTATTGACAAGTAAATCCTAGACGCTCGATCTTGGTTATTTTCGCTTTCGCGGCTGGCAGTAAAAGAACCATGTTTCTGTGAATAACTCCTGAACCGTAAGTCCTAGACGCTCGCTCTTGGCTGCATTCGATTCAGCTCGTGGCAGCCAGTCTAAAAAACACTATCTTGGACTTCTCTGCATGTTTCCCAGGCGAGCAATTGGCAGCATGTTCAGAACCATGTTTCTGTGAATAACTCCTGAACCGTAAGTCCTAGACGCTCGCTCTTGGCTGCATTCGATTCAGCTCGTGGCAGCCAGTCTAAAAAACACGATCTTGGACTTCTCTGCATGTTTCCCAGGCGAGCAATTGGCAGCATGTTCAGAACCATGTTTCTGTGAATAACTCCTGAACCGTAAGTCCTAGACGCTCGCTCTTGGCTGCATTCGATTCAGCTCGTGGCAGCCAGTCTAAAAAACACTATCTTGGACTTCTCTGCATGTTTCCCAGGCGAGAAATTGGCAGCATGTTCAGAACCATGTTTCTGTGAATAACTCCTGAACCGTAAGTCCTAGACGCTCGCTCTTGGCTGCATTCGATTCAGCTCGTGGCAGCCAGTCTAAAAAACACTATCTTGGACTTCTCTGCATGTTTCCCAGGCGAGCAATTGGCAGCATGTTCAGAACCATGTTTCTGTGAATAACTCCTGAACCGTAAGTCCTAGACGCTCGCTCTTGGCTGCATTCGATTCAGCTCGTGGCAGCCAGTCTAAAAAACACTATCTTGGACTTCTCTGCATGTTTCCCAGGCGAGAAATTGGCAGCATGTTCAAAACCATGTTTCTGTGAATAACTCCTGAACCGTAAGTCCTAGACGCTCGATCTTGGCGGCATTCGTCTCAGCGCCTGGCAATTAGTATAGGAGCACTGTGTTTGACTTCTCTGGATGTTTCCCAGGCGAGTTATTGACAAGTAAATCCTAGACGCTCGATCTTGGTTATTTTCGCTTTCGCGGCTGGCAGTAAAAGAACCATGTTTCTGTGAATAACTCCTGAACCGTAAGTCCTAGACGCTCGCTCTTGGCTGCATTCGATTCAGCTCGTGGCAGCCAGTCTAAAAAACACTATCTTGGACTTCTCTGCATGTTTCCCAGGCGAGAAATTGGCAGCATGTTCAGAACCATGTTTCTGTGAATAACTCCTGAACCGTAAGTCCTAGACGCTCGATCTTGGCGGCATTCGTCTCAGCGCCTGGCAATTAGTATAGGAGCACTGTGTTTGACTTCTCTGGATGTTTCCCAGGCGAGTTATTGACAAGTAAATCCTAGACGCTCGATCTTGGTTATTTTCGCTTTCGCGGCTGGCAGTAAAAGAACCATGTTTCTGTGAATAACTCCTGAACCGTAAGTCCTAGACGCTCGCTCTTGGCTGCATTCGATTCAGCTCGTGGCAGCCAGTCTAAAAACACTATCTTGGACTTCTCTGCATGTTTCCCAGGCGAGCAATTGGCAGCATGTTCAGAACCATGTTTCTGTGAATAACTCCTGAACCGTAAGTCCTAGACGCTCGCTCTTGGCTGCATTCGATTCAGCTCGTGGCAGCCAGTCTAAAAAACACTATCTTGGACTTCTCTGCATGTTTCCCAGGCGAGCAATTGGCAGCATGTTCAGAACCATGTTTCTGTGAATAACTCCTGAACCGTAAGTCCTAGACGCTCGCTCTTGGCTGCATTCGATTCAGCTCGTGGCAGCCAGTCTAAAAAACACTATCTTGGACTTCTCTGCATGTTTCCCAGGCGAGAAATTGGCAGCATGTTCAGAACCATGTTTCTGTGAATAACTCCTGAACCGTAAGTCCTAGACGCTCGATCTTGGCGGCATTCGTCTCAGCGCCTGGCAATTAGTATAGGAGCACTGTGTTTGACTTCTCTGGATGTTTCCCAGGCGAGTTATTGACAAGTAAATCCTAGACGCTCGATCTTGGTTATTTTCGCTTTCGCGGCTGGCAGTAAAAGAACCATGTTTCTGTGAATAACTCCTGAACCGTAAGTCCTAGACGCTCGCTCTTGGCTGCATTCGATTCAGCTCGTGGCAGCCAGTCTAAAAAACACTATCTTGGACTTCTCTGCATGTTTCCCAGGCGAGAAATTGGCAGCATGTTCAGAACCATGTTTCTGTGAATAACTCCTGAACCGTAAGTCCTAGACGCTCGCTCTTGGCTGCATTCGATTCAGCTCGTGGCAGCCAGTCTAAAAAACACTATCTTGGACTTCTCTGCATGTTTCCCAGGCGAGCAATTGGCAGCATGTTCAGAACCATGTTTCTGTGAATAACTCCTGAACCGTAAGTCCTAGACGCTCGCTCTTGGCTGCATTCGATTCAGCTCGTGGCAGCCAGTCTAAAAAACAGTATCTTGGACTTCTCTGCATGTTTCCCAGGCGAGAAATTGGCAGCATGTTCAGAACCATGTTTCTGTGAATAACTCCTGAACCGTAAGTCCTAGACGCTCGATCTTGGCGGCATTCGTCTCAGCGCCTGGCAATTAGTATAGGAGCACTGTGTTTGACTTCTCTGGATGTTTCCCAGGCGAGTTATTGACAAGTAAATCCTAGACGCTCGATCTTGGTTATTTTCGCTTTCGCGGCTGGCAGTAAAAGAACCATGTTTCTGTGAATAACTCCTGAACCGTAAGTCCTAGACGCTCGCTCTTGGCTGCATTCGATTCAGCTCGTGGCAGCCAGTCTAAAAAACACTATCTTGGACTTCTCTGCATGTTTCCCAGGCGAGAAATTGGCAGCATGTTCAGAACCATGTTTCTGTGAATAACTCCTGAACCGTAAGTCCTAGACGCTCGATCTTGGCGGCATTCGTCTCAGCGCCTGGCAATTAGTATAGGAGCACTGTGTTTGACTTCTCTGGATGTTTCCCAGGCGAGTTATTGACAAGTAAATCCTAGACGCTCGATCTTGGTTATTTTCGCTTTCGCGGCTGGCAGTAAAAGAACCATGTTTCTGTGAATAACTCCTGAACCGTAAGTCCTAGACGCTCGCTCTTGGCTGCATTCGATTCAGCTCGTGGCAGCCAGTCTAAAAAACACTATCTTGGACTTCTCTGCATGTTTCCCAGGCGAGCAATTGGCAGCATGTTCAGAACCATGTTTCTGTGAATAACTCCTGAACCGTAAGTCCTAGACGCTCGCTCTTGGCTGCATTCGATTCAGCTCGTGGCAGCCAGTCTAAAAAACACTATCTTGGACTTCTCTGCATGTTTCCCAGGCGAGCAATTGGCAGCATGTTCAGAACCATGTTTCTGTGAATAACTCCTGAACCGTAAGTCCTAGACGCTCGCTCTTGGCTGCATTCGATTCAGCTCGTGGCAGCCAGTCTAAAAAACACTATCTTGGACTTCTCTGCATGTTTCCCAGGCGAGCAATTGGCAGCATGTTCAGAACCATGTTTCTGTGAATAACTCCTGAACCGTAAGTCCTAGACGCTCGCTCTTGGCTGCATTCGATTCAGCTCGTGGCAGCCAGTCTAAAAAACAATATCTTGGACTTCTCTGCATGTTTCCCAGGCGAGCAATTGGCAGCATGTTCAGAACCATGTTTCTGTGAATAACTCCTGAACCGTAAGTCCTAGACGCTCGCTCTTGGCTGCATTCGATTCAGCTCGTGGCAGCCAGTCTAAAAAACACTATCTTGGACTTCTCTGCATGTTTCCCAGAC